>NC_056733.1:196534820-196582320 GCF_019279795.1 Protopterus annectens
GAAGCTAAGCATTATCTCCCCAGACATAAAATTACTTCCTCCTTTGAAGTATGCACCACTTGACCATACATGCACTCAACCAAACCTACATTTAGTTGTGCAAACACTTCACTTTGTCAACAAAAAGAACACACGCATGCATGCACACACATATTCAGTCTGCAAGTGCAAACAAACTCAGCAGTAGTATAGGCTTTGGCAGTATATACTTGGTCAGCTCACATAATAAGCAGGATAAACAGTATCAGAAATACTACAGTTTGCACATATGGAAGAAAATTAATATTAGGAAACAAAATGCTGAAGTTTGGTAAATATACAAACCACAACATTCTACATCTGGCCCATTGTTGCTGTCTGTGGTGTTTGATTTATTTGTATATCCTCCAAAGTGGTGCAGTTTATCCCCAAATGTTCAGTGCTTGCACTGAATGATTTCTGTCAAGGCTGCGCCCATACTACATTTCCTGTATGTAGGAGATTAATATTAATGTTGTGCTGACACTTTCTGCATTTTAGGACTTGACGGTGACATTAAAAACTCGCAATGCATTCAGCAAATATATGAATAGTTTGTATTCTAGTGGAAGAAAACACACACATGAGCAGCACTTAGGATGGAATATAATAAATTTGGGAAAGACATTAAGATTTTTCATACTTATGCCATATAATTCATATTTATAGTACTCAAAATATGATTTATCTAAACAGTATGCAGCTGTAAAAGAAAATGATGCTTTACTGCTTAACTAAACTTTAAAGAGTAATTTAAAATAAGCAGCGATAAATTAAAATCATTTTACTTTTAATAAAAGTAAAATATAGCTGCAGAAGAATCACATTTTATTGCTTTATACATTAGTTAGAAACAAATCTAGTTATTGAAGCCAAAGGTAATTTCTGATCAGGCATTTTAGTTTGAAAGACAAACTCCAGTGGTTCAGAGCCTACTAGATAAAGCAGTCCAGCATGAATTGGTGTTGAGAATGGGTGACTTGAATGCACATATGGGGACAGAGAGAACAGGATATGTGGACTGCCTGGGTCTACATGAATGGGGCAACAGGAATAATGAAGGAGAGGTCATTCTAGACTTCTGTCTGGAAAGTGGCTTGATAATAGCCACCACATGGTTCAGAAAGAGGGACAGTTACAAGATCATATACAAGAGTGGCCAACATCAACTCAGGTAGATGTCTCCTAATAAGAAAAAGGCACTGGGGTAGAATCAGTGATTACAAAGTCAACCCCAGTGAAACAGTCAGCCCACAGCATAAACCACTGGTTGCCACAGTCAGCTGCAAGCAGTGGTCAGAGAAGGCTCTAAGGTCAACAGAGACCAGGCTGAAGACCTGGAAGTTGACTGGAGAGAAAATACATTTTGAGGAATTATTCAGGGCTCTAGCACCCTAAGAAGAAGGGTGGTAGGATGCACACTGTGGAACAGATTAAGAAATGTGGACATAATATCAGAAGCCAAAGTAGCTCCAATTCCGGAAAATACCAAAGAGGACAGATTACTGTGGTGCGGGCACATGTGCAGAAAAGCAGAAGACAGTGTGGTAAAAAAGATTTGGGACAGACAGGAAGAAGTTAAAAGGAAACAAGGGCATCCAGCAAAGAGGTGGATGGATTGTGTGATTGAAGATCTATGACAATCTGGCATGAGTGTCAAAGAGAGCAGGAGTATGACATTGAATCGAAAGAAATGGCAGCAGTTAACATGACACCCCAACCCCATGTAGAAAATGTGAAAAAGGGGGTTGATGTTGATGATGAAATGAAACAAATTTATTGAACCGCACTTCCCTACTCATGTAGCAGTGTACATTCCAGGGATGGCTTTAGAGCATAATGACTGATAAGCTTGGTGTCGTAGATGGAGTAGAACAACACTTAGGGGAAGCCTGGGACAAGGATAAGGAAGAAGTAAGGATTTTAACTATGGTAAAGGGAAAAGAAGGCAATCATGGGAATTAAGCAGGCATAAACACTTAAAGGCCTTTAACGATCACCTCTATAGTGATCTTCAGAGGGTGCTGGATGAGCTCGGCAGGGAAAGGAGTGTGATGTCAATGTGGTTACACTTTATATTCTCCTGGGTAGGGCTCCCAACTTGAAACTTTCTGGAGGCCCCCAAACTGCTAGCATCGGTCCTGGTAGAAGAATATGTGATGTTCATCACAAGAGGCATTGTTACAGTACAATTCCTTATTCCATAGGAAGTGTCTATAAGTTGACATCTTTCTTGTCAGACTTGCAAAGCGTTTGGATGTTCCAGTACAAGGCTAGACTCCTCTGTCGGGCCAGGACATTGACCCTTCATAGATCAAGATGTCAGTTGACATGGCTAAAAGGAAGAGCATCTGATAACATTTTCAGTTCTATTTTCCCTTAAGAACTGACTGGGCGTAAGTCAGTCAGTCAGTTTGTAGGTTGGTCCCTTCCACGTAACTTGCAATGTGAGAGGTACTGAAGTAGGGCTTTTTTCCATCTTATTGACTTATTAATATCAGACTAATTTATGTACTAAATTTAAAGTTTAGATTTGAATAATGTGAATTTCTAATTTCTGAGATTTGTGATGACATTAGAAAAACTAACAAGTATTTCTGCAGAAAACAAATTTCACCAAAACACTGCAATTTATAGTTTCTGTTTATCAGAGAGTCAAAATTTCCCTTTCTGTAAGCACTGTGGTACCTCTGTCAAAAAGATGCTCCACTGAAAGACACAAAAAATGAAAGATGTTCCTCAAGCACATGATTGTACTGACACAAAGGAAGCCTGCCACCCTTGAGAGGACTTCTTTGACTGTTTCAAAGAGAACCCTCCCCTTTAGGAAAGAAAGGAGGAAAAAGGCTGAAAAAAATGGAAATGCTCAAGAGGTTAAGGATCTCACGGGCAAACAACATGAGGCTTGGTGGGTTCTCTGGGTACTGAATCTTGAAAGATATTGACTTGTCTATCCCAAATCTCATCACTGATATGTGCAGTGTTCCCACCAGTCCTGATTCTCTTTGGATGCAGTCCATGGGAGCTTAGGTCCTACAGCCAGACTTTAAGTATCATGGACAAACTGTTGTTTTTTTGATATGTGTGGGGCACCACAAAATAGTTTCCCTCCCAATGATATGTGTACCATCCTGGTGCAGGAGGTTGTAATGGCTCACCCTCTCAACATTTGGATCAGTTTAGTTTTATTTTTACATGAATAGTAATACAAGATCACTAGGGGTTTACTCTACAGGCGTTGTCCTTGGCATCTGCCACCTTTGATTAGCGTGCTTTTTCTGGGGAGTATTTAGCTTAATGGCAAATTATCTGCCCACATGCAGACCAGCCTTCAGTGTTGGAGAATGGAATTCCATAAAAAAGGAGACTCTTCCCAAAACTTAAGATGCTGAATTGTTTGAGGAAGATCAAGCCTACTCCATATACTTATCCTTTCCCACTTAACACAGATGACAAGGAGACACCTTCTTTGATTTCTTCTCCAGAAGATGCCTCCTTTGCTGAGGATTTAAACATGCTGAGAGAATGGTTTAAGTGGGACTCTAAGAAGATCTCAGTATCTCTTAAAAGATACTTAGACCTCCTGAGGACTCCTATAGACACTTTCATTCACTGACTGAAGACCTTTTCTTGGTCAGTTTGAGGCTGAAAAAAATTAAGGATAACCAGGCTTAAGATGCTAACTGCTTAAGTATTGAAGATTTTTTAAGGTTATCTTGGTGGCTCAGGATTTAAAAGATGCATGCTTATTCATACTCATCTACAAGGACCACAGATGTACTTGAGGTTCGGAGTCGGGAAACAAACATTTCCAGATCATTTCCTTGCTGTTTGGTTTGTCTGTCCATGACACCCAGAATATTTACAAAATACTCCAATATGTGCCCATCTCAAGACCCAGCGATCAGTTTGCCATTACCTGGACTACTTGATTTAGGCAGCCTCTCTTATGTCTCCAGTCTGGGGATCTGGGGATCTGGGGATTTCCCTGAACCTGCTCAAGTTAAGCTTCTCCCCAAGGTGGTTAAAACATTTCTGGGAACATTGTTGGACACAGAAGAGAATGGGATAAAAGCCCTGTAATTCAGTCATTTCTTCTTGAACCTTAGCCAGATGACAACTAATATCAGTAAAAGTGCTCACAAGAAATTAGGTTATATATCTGCTTCTATACTTCTGCTTCCACTGACTAGAATACACATGAAGAAGGTCCATTAATACCCAAAAAGACTCTGTGAGTAGCACAGGCACTCACAGAACAAAATGCTGCATCTGATTTCCTCCATAAAGGAGGAATTCAGGTGATGGTCTTAGCAGATACTAAAGAATCTGGGATGCTATTTATAGACCTAGAGGGTATTCAACCATTGACCATGGATATCTTGGGTCTAGCGTTCTGACAAAGTTACTTTCTTTGGTCTTCTATTCAGTTTTGTTTCATTGCTTTATCCCCAAATCCCTATTTTCTTGTGTGAAGCAAGCCACTGGCATGCTGCAGTTTTTACATTTTTCTCCAGTAGTGCTACTGTGGAGTTGGTATATGTGAGTTAGGGAGTAGGGAGTCAAACCACACATGAGGCTGCAGGGGGTGGGGGCTTGTCCTCTGGGAAAAAATCAGTTTATTTTTTTAAGTCATGCTTCTCAGTATTCAAAATTAATGAAATGGAGCCTGCTGTAAGATGAGTTAATAGAACACTGAGCTCTTTGTATCTAGCTTGTGAGCCACACAGATTACCTTAAACTGCAAGGCACCTGAATTCCTGCCATAAAGAAAAAGAAAAGGAGTATCAGGTTAAAAAAATCCCTAATTCTAAATACTTTCAAGATGATCTGGCAGCCTAGAAATGTGAAGGTATTCACAGGCAACATCACAGTGATGTGACAAGTAAACATGCAAGGCTGGACCCACTCTGACAGTAGTGCAGGTTTGTGAAGGTATCCTGGGATAGGACATCTCACCCTAGTCTTCATCTTCTGCAGTAAATTATTGGTAACTGCTTCCTGACATTTGGTAAATCCTGTATTTATTTTAAATTGTTAACTGGGATAGCACACTGATCATGACGGAGAATCCTGCATTACTTCTGACATGAACATGCAGACTAGCCAAACAGATCCAAGACAAGCAGTCATGATTGGAAACTGCATCATCACTGTGCCTCCCAGAAATGAATCGCAATGTTTGGATTACCAAAGATAAAGTTGCTGGCCTCAGGAGGGAACCACCAGTTAGAGAAGCTTAGGTCCAGGCACCAATGCATATAAGCATGGACAGTGACTGTGTCCCTATCTGGAGAAGAGGGATGATGTCTATTTGTTTCCACCAATACTTGTAGTTCCCAAAATGCTGCTAAAGTCAAAATGGATGGGATGATGCTTATACTTCATAGCTCTGCCATAGCAAAGTCAATCATGACTGTCCCTGGTAGTCCAAATGAATAAAGAGTGACCTGTGCAACTTCCTCAAACCTGCCATTATCTGACCCAGTTTAGGGGGTGAGGGTGACTAGTGCATTCCAATTTCAACAGCCTGAATATAGCAGTTTAAATGATGCCACCTGAAACTCCTTCTGGGCTAGTTTCTCAAAATATATGATACAAATCTTTCAAAAGGCAAAAGGAAGAGGCATAGCACTAGGAAATCATATTTGTTCAAATGGAAGAGGTTCGTCCAGTGGTATGGGCAAGAGGGTATCCTTTTCACTAGAGCCAGAGTTCTTTGGCAATGAGTTTGTTGGGTTTAAAGTATTACTTTCTTCCACTGCAGCTTGTCTCCCCATGGAGCCTCACCTTTCAACAAATTCTGCAGTGAGACTTGTACTGGAGGGTTCTACATTTAATGCCTCCAGGAAAACTGGTAGTGTTTCTTCTGACCTTAATTTTTCTGGAAAAGTTAACTCTTCAACCCTCTGAACTTAACTGCTCAGTGGCACTTAGGTTCTTTTTTTGGAAAATGTTATTTTTAATGGCTATTACCTAGGCTAGTTCTATTCATCTTAGCATCATGGCTGTTGTGCAAAAAGCTGTACACCATCTTTCAGAGATAACAGTAGCAGAACTGAACTGTAAGCAGACTGTACAGCTGCCAGTCTTTTATCCTAAGAAAAGAATGGGAAATTTAGAATATACCCTTATGACCAAGTAATAAATTATTGGGTTATATAAATAAATGAATAATGGAAATAGAATGGAGTAAGTGAAATGCAGGCAGGGGTAAGAAATGAATAAAAGAGAGGAGCAATCTGTAGTGGTTAAACTGAGTTTTTAGCACTAAGTTGTCAAAGGGCAGTTTAATGGGCATGGTGCCTGTTTGTTGGTTGAGGGTTTGAGGGGAGAGGCTAGGGAGTGCTACATTTAGTAACACAGATATAGTGATTAGTAATAAAAATATTTAAAGGAGAATACAAAAAATGAAAATGTGTTCTAGTGGACAGGGAAATAACTTTGTGGATCTTTTTAAGAATTTGGAAGGTTAATGGGATTTATGTGGAAGAGTGGTATATCTAGCTTTCTCCCCCAGATAAAATGTGTGCCAGACTAAATGAAAGTTATATTGTTTAACTGTATGCAGTCTAAAACGCTGAGAGCTATTTAGACAGATGCTCAGGGTGTGTAGAGTCATGCAGCTAAGAGGAAAAAGTAATAGCACCATTTTATTAAGACCGAGGCTGTTGGATTGCAAAGTCTTTCATCTGATTGGGTTTTGAGGCCCTTTTCAGTGGAGGTCCAGGGAGAAAAGCTGCACTGATACCAGTGTAACACATAATATAGTGTAGACTATCACAATATAAATGCAGTCATAATATCATGTTGAACTGGATCATATTACAAGCATTTCTAGTGGAACATCTATAAACATGGATATGCATAAGTAACATAAATACCTGTATTAAAGTAGAAGGTGGACAAGTTATTCAAGTTGCTTTAGGGTGATGCACGTGTTAGAGAGTAGAAAGTTATAACTGTTAATTGTGGACAGTCATGTCAGTCTAACAGCAGATATATAACAGTATTTGCAAGCAACTTACACTATATGTATTTTATTTAAACCTGAGTGGTGTTTATTACTAAGGCCCAACTGTTTTGAGGAGTGAAAATATCAGAAAGTGATGGTAAGGGACATAGTATTTTGTGTTAGCCTAGTGAGAAGCAAGAACATACTCAGGAGTACTTAAGATGGCGTTTTTGTTAATCTTTGAAAGTGGACAGGTTGTTACTGAGCCTCAAGAAGTAGTGCATTCCATAGTTTGCGAAGGACATGAAGGGCTTCCCCAGCTGTGTTATTAGCTTTAAAACTGGATAATATGGCTTTATCAGGTGTAGGCTTCTTGAGGGTAGATAGGGTTGGAGGATATACAAGGTTGTGGTCTACAACTAGTTGTGAATAGATGAGGTGGTGAGATAGTTCTAGCCAGTTAAGCTTTTTGAGAGCAGTACAATGATGGCCCCTATAAGTGAGGTTGCAGGTAAACCTGGCAATTTTGTTATAGCTTAGAAGTTTGGTTGTTATGGAAATTTACAAATACAGGGAAGGCATAAAGTAGTGTTAGTGGTAGACATGCAGATGCTGTAGTTTTTCTACTAGATTCAGTGAGATATTTTTATTCAGTATAATGTTCCATGTTTTTGATGTTTTTTTACTGCTGCTTGTTTACGTATGTCAGATTTTAGGTTTTCATCTACAGTGGCATCTAGCAGCTTATTATGTGTAAACTTTGAATTTCTGTGTTGTTTAAGGACTTGATTTTAGAGTCTAGATTTGTGTCTGAATGAGATTCAGGGGTAAAGAGAACCAGGTTTGTTTTTGTTTGTTTAGTATTTAGCAGAAGTTGGGAACTGTCTAGATAAGCTTCAGTGGAAGATAAGGACTTTTATGCAACTGTCTGGAATTTAGGCAGGATTGTCTGCCCCATAGATGAGTCAAGCCATCTGTGTACCGTATGTATGTTTGTAATGTGACCTTAATCACCATGCTGGAGATTTCCTTGCTGAAAGGATAAAGCTCTCAAGGGAAAACTCAACACCTCTCTGTCCAGTCTTGTCAGTCCAGTGGCAGCAATGCCAGCCTGGTATACTGGAGGTCTTGGGTTTGAGTCCCAAATGAAAGCTAATATTACCCTTTTACTTCTGTGATTTTAACAGTGGCTAAGCAGAAGTTTCTCATTATGTTTCTGTGTGCTGATGATTTGATCTGTGTTCTGAATGAGAGATGCATGCATGGAGGCTTTGTGGAGGTCATTTATGAAAGTATTAAATAGCAGGGGCCATAAGATAGATCCTTGAGGCACCCTAACAGTGATTGAAGAAAGGAAGATAGACCTGATTGCCACTTTACAGATTGGTGTCTGCTGGTTAAATAGCTGTTAAACCACTGGAAGCTGGGTAATATACTGTAGTTTTTGGAGTAGTTTGTCATGTGAATCACTATCAAAAGATTTTGATAGCTCCTAGAATAGTGATGCACTCATTTTGCCATTGTTTCTATTAAGATTGATGGTATTGGCAATGTGACGTGATTTGATCTAAAATCATATTGGGAACGAGGGAGATATAATTGTTGTATACTGGAGAAATAGAGTGTGAATACATTTTTTCTTAGATTTTTGAGAGAAGATGAAAGGTAGCAACTGGCCTGTAGTTTGGTAGCTCTACAGTGTTTCTGCCTGTTTGCAAGGGCAGGGTGTAATATTTTTCCAGGCAGATGAAACATTTTCTTGAACTAATCTGTTGATTTAATTTGGATACTGGCTAGGCTACTGCACCTGCAACCATTTTAAAATGCTCTGCTTGAAGATTATATATGACTAGGGTTGTGTGTTTTTTTTAAACATAGCTATTCAAATGTTTTGAGTGTGGATCTGGGGATTGGTTTCAATGTGAGAGAATTATTGTGGATGTCCTTGTGCAGGTAGTCAGGAAGATTACTATTGCTTGTTGGTTTTAATAAGTTTGATAGCAGTTTGGATAAAGTGGGTGTTAAAGTTGGTGATGATAGCTTTTGGAGGAAGGTTGAGAGTGGGACTTGGTTGCCTGACTCTGCCAGTGGGTGTGGCAGCTTATTCATGAAGACAACATGCTTTAGAGCTGTTTTAGAATGGAAGATGCAGTTATAATTTTTCATTATTTATTTATTTAGTGATGTTATGGAGTTGCTTGTATGTCTGGTGGCTGACTGTGTAAGTTTTTCAGTTTGAGCCATGATGTTCAGGCTTTTATGGATTCATTATTTACTCATTTGTGTTAGCTATGGGGGTGGATTTACCTTACTATCCCTTTTTATTATCTCTATTTTCCCATGTACACTATTTTACAGAGTATATTGAGTGCTGGATCATATAATGATCGGTATTTCATTGTATTCCAAATGTGAATGTTTATCAACTTTGGTGATGTTGCTGCTTTATGTTGGTGGTATTTAGGGATATATGAGGGGTGGCCATAGACATAAATTGGTAGATGGACAAGAATGTCTTAGACAATGCTAGTGGATAAAGTTTTACGAAGACTGAATGTTAGAATCCAGTCTATTATTGATACATTATCATTTAATTTATTTTAACTAGTAAGTGTAATGATAATATATTACTGTCCTTGGGACGGTCTGTACAGCTCCATTGTTAGCAGGAGTTGATCAGTCTGCACAAGTTCAGAATCTATGACCTACTGATCAAGGATTCAGATCAGGTAAGTAAAGCAACACTTGTTTTTTTGTCACCAAAAATATTTAAAGGACCATTGCAGGCAAATGATGAAAAAAACATATATATTTTTATCTTGCCACAATTTACTGCAGCTTCCATAGCTGCCTGCAGCAAAATAAGTATTCATTCCTAATTTTTTTTTTTACTCTTGTCTACCCTCATGGGGGCAGACATATTCCTTTGGAAAGCTAAATCTGTCCTATAATGCACAGATTGTGAGAATAAATAGCCCTACCATTTGTTGTCAGGCTAGACTTCCATTCACTTAGAATGGAACACCTGAAAAAAACTGCCAGGTTTGAAAGCCTGTAGCTCATGTGTCATTGATTGGTATGCACTAAGATTTACAAATGTTGCTCCTACTGATGCAGTACACATTCTCTAAAAGAAGCTCGCAAAATTATTAACAAATTACTGAGATAAAAAAGACTGTTTACAAGGAGCAGTTTTGCAAGTTTCATTTCCTGGCCAAGTTACTTCCCCCATCTCTGCTCCTTCAGTGGGCTAGAGTCTCACATTTCCAGCATAGTTAGATTCAACTATTTAGTCAACTTTGCATGACAACAGACATCAAACAAATCACAGCCTTGTGTGCCACTAAAACTGTTCCCTCATATGTCTCTTCACTTCTGAATAGCATTTACCAGGAATTATTTCCTGGTAAAGGCTGGCACAGATTACCCGCTCTTCCAACTTTGCCCAGACTTTAAGTAGATTCACTGCCACCAGTCAGTTACTATGAGGCTCTTAAAAGGGTATCCAGTTATACTAAGTGAATTTAATATTAATACAAATGATAGTAGTTGACCAAGACAGGCCTTCTGGAGTGTCCCACACAGTGTCACCAAATAAAAATAAGTACTCTCAAAGTTTAGATACTTTCTACAAGGGCCAGCCACAATTACTTTGACTTTGACTTTCGGCTGTTCCCAGTTAGGGGTCACCACAGCGGAAATCCGGTCCACTCATGATTGGCAGTGGATTTTTATGGTGCCAAGTTGCCAGCCTAACATCCAACCTTCGACGAAGGCACGCCCATTCATGCTCGCACCTACCTGCATGTCTTTAACATCACTCGACCATGAGGAGGACATGCAGACTCCACACACAAGGTGCTCCAACCGAGAATCGAACCAAGTTTTAAATACATTTAATAATAAATAATAAAAGAACATAAATATATTTATTACAGAATAAAACTGTTTGCTACCTTTCGTGGACTCGCACCTCTGTTTGTGGTTTTAGAGTTTCTACAATTACAATTCTACAATTATATTACAGTAAACCACATAGTTCAAATGACAGAAAATATTGAAAGCAGCATTGATGGACAGACTCATACAAATAAAGAAAAACAGTCTCTGAATTAAGCTTTACTATATTCCTGACTGAATCTAGAAGAATTTACTGCTCCCTAATAACTTACCTGGGCAATGCAAGATGAAATACATGAGCAGTCTTTCTAGTCTGGTCCCCAAACAGAATACTCTATACTCTGGCACTTCTCTTTATAATATCTAAAATATAATTTCCATGATAGAATGACCTCATCTGGTCACCCGACTCTAGGTTCTCACAGTATTGCCCTTTGAAGCTGAGACAGTAATTTAGCATAGACTGATATAATACACACCTAAATGTTTATGGCAGTACCTGGGGCTTCCCTGTTTTAACTTAGCTAATGAACAAAGGCTTTTTCCAGACCTAGCATCTCCAGTCCTATTCAGCACCATGGTGTGCTGTTTTAATGGTGTACAGTTCATTTACATTTCCCTTATTTTTCTTACGCTAGCTTGTTAACCATTGCTGTCCCAGTATCCTCTGTTAAAACACACACATTTAATTCAGTTACAATAATATGTGTACATTTCTTTTCATTTCAGCAGGATACACTGTTGATACATTTCAACACAAGCAAACCTCACAAATACATTTTCAGCACAAAGATCTGTACAAATCAGTTTGAGTTGTGGCTGTCTCTCTACAGAGTACTTTTTAGAATTTCTGTGTAGCCATTGAAAGCAGTGTGGGGAGGTAGTTTCATCTCATCACTGACATTCTGTCTTGCCTTGTATAAGGGGTACATTTTGAGTTATCTCTGCTTAATATCAGAGCTTTGGCCGGCTAACATCTACCTGAAATCAGCTGGACGTATAAGTGAATTAAAGTACACTTTTATCTGCTTATTTGCATATAGTACTGCATTTAATTTATTTATTTGTGTTTTTCACTGAATATTAACTCAACTGAAGTTGTGGCTTTCTCTCTACAGAGTACTTTTTAGAATTTCTGTGTAGCCATTGATAGCAGTGGGGGGTAGTTTCACCTCGTCACTGACATTCTGTCTTGCCTTATATAAGTGGTACATTTTCAGTTATCTCTGCTTAATATCAAAGCTTTGGCCAGCTAACATCTACCTGAAATCAGCTGGACGTATAAGTGAATATAAGTACACTTTTATCTGCTCTATTGGATATAGTACTGTATTTAATTTATTTATTTGTGTTTTTCACTGAATATTAACTCAGCTGAAGCTGTGGCTGTCTTTCTACAGAGTACTTTTTAGAATTTCTGTGTAGCCATTGATAGCAGTGGGGGGTAGTTTCACCTCATCACTGACATTCTGTCTTGCCTTATATAAGTGGTGCATTTTGAGTTTTCTCTGCTTACTATCAGAGCTTTGGCCGGCTAACATCTACCTGAAATCAGCTGGACGTATAAGTGAATTTAAATACACTTCTATCTGCTCTTTTGCATATAGTACTGTATTTAATTTATTTATTTGTGTTTTTCACTGAATATTAACTCAACTAAAGTTGTGTCTGTCTCTCTACAGAGTACTTTTTAGAATTTCTGTGTAGCCATTGATAGCTGTGGGGGATAGTTTCACCTCATCACTGACATTCTGTCTTGCCTTATATAAGTGGTACATTTTGAGTTATCTCTGCTTAATATCAGAGGTTTTACCGGCTAACATCTACCTGAAATTAGCTGGATGCATAAGTGAATTTAAGTACACTTTTATCTGCTCTTTTGCATATAGTACTGTATTTAATTTATTTGTGTTTTTCACTGAATATTAACTGAAATGAAGTTGTGGCTGTCTCCCTGCAGTTAGTTTCCCACCCACCCTCCCTGTTCTTGTTTTGGTGTTAATGTTGGTGGCTTTGAAATTGCCCTCCAGTCTAGTAGATTTGTATTTGGATACTCCTTCTGGGCCCATCTCATTTGCTCACTCAACTGAGTGCAGTGAGATCATATTCTGATTTCAAGCACTCCTACAGTGTACAAAAAGAGCATTTGGGAAGGACATCCCCCTGTAGCCTCTTAATCCTGCTCTGTTCCCTCCCTCAAAAAAAAAAAAAAATATATATATATATATATATATATATATATATTATTCAGCTGCTCTTACTGTAACTGTCTCAGTTGCTCTTCTGCATGCTGTTATCTGTTCAGTCACTCTTACTCTGCACTTATTAGTGCTTGTTAGTAGCCTTCTAATTTACTGCCTTCTGCACTTGTTTTTTAGTCATTTGTTAATTTAATTGCATTTATTTGAACTGTATTTGCCATAGTGTTGCTACACACTCGGGTGTGCTGGCCTGCACTACAATTTGAATTGTATTTACTGCTGTTTTAGCTGCTTTTCTGTAACAAAAAAAAATTCTAAGCTTGTTTCCTGCCTTTCCTGTAACTAGTCAAGTCCAGATGCAGACTTGCTGTATCCAGGACTGTTGATAAGCTTCTGAGCCCCCCAAGCCTTCTGTGTTGAGGGAAGCCTTCTAGCGTATCAGTGGGAGTGGTAAGCACTAGGTAGCCTATCCACCATGGGAAGAGTGGGTTTTGGCCCTGAAATTGTAGTTCATTGGCCGTTTGGGCAGTTTTTCCATCTCTTTTTACTTTCTGGTTAAAAGCCCGTTTTGCATTTGGTCCCTGCCTTTCCTATAACTAGTGTAGTCCAGGTACAGATTTGCTGTATCCAGGACTGTTGGTAAGCTTCTGAGCCCCCCAAGCCCTTCTGTGTTGGAGAGAAGCCTTCTAGGTTATCAGTGGGAGTGGTAAGCACTAGGTAACTTATCTACCACAGGATGAGTGGTTTCTGGTGCAGAAATTATAGTTTATTGGCCGTTTGGGAAGCTTTTCCATCTATTTCAACCTTCTGATTTAAAAGTCTGTGTTTGTGCTTGTTTCCTGTCTTTCCTGTTACTAGTCTAGTCCAGGTACATATTTGCTGTATCCAGGACTCTTTGTAAGTTTCTGAGCCCCCCCAAGCCTTTCCGTGTTGGAGGGAAGCCTTCTAGCTTATCAGTGGGAGTGGTAAGCATCAGGTAATCTATCTACCACAAGAGGAGTGGCCCCTGGCCCAGAAATTGTAGCAATTGGCTGTTTGAGCAGTTTTTTCCATCTCTTTCAACATTCTGGTTTGAAAGCCGCATTTGTCCCTGTTTCCCGCCTTTCCTATAACTAGGCTAGTCCGGTTACAGAGTTGCTGCATCCAGGATTGTTAGTAAGCTTCTGAGCCCCCCAAGCCTTTCTGTGTTGGAGGGAAGCCTTCTAGCTTATCAGTGGGAGTGGTAAGCACTAGGTAGCCTATCCTCCACGGGAAGAGTGAGTTTTGGCCTAGAAATTGTAGTTTATTTGGCCATTTGGGCAGTTTTCCATCTCTTTCAACTTGCTGGCTTAAAAGCCTACGTTTGTACTTGTTCCCCTCCTTTTCTATAACTAGTCTAGTCCAGGTACAGATTTGCTGTATCCAGGGTTCTTTGTAAGTTTCTGAGCCCCGCAAGCCTTTCTGTGTTGGAGGGAAGCCTCTAGCTTATCAGTGGGAGTGGTAAGCATTAGGTAGCCTATCTACCACAAGAGGAGTAGTACCTGGCCCAGCAATTGTAGCTATTGGCCATTTGGGCAGTTTTATCCATCTCTTTCAATGTTCTGGTTTAAAAGCCTCACTTGTGCTTGTTTCCCATCTTTCCTGTAACTAGCCTAGTCCAGATACAGAGTTGCTTTATCCAGGACTGTTGGTAAGCTTCTGAGCTCCGCAAGCCTTTCTGTGTTAGAAGAAAGCCTTCTAGCTTATCAGTGGGAGTGGTAAGCACTAGGTAGCCTGTCTACCATGATAGGAGAGGTTCTTGGCCCAGAAATTGTAGTTTATTAGCCATTTGGACAGTTTGTCCGTCTCTTTCAACTTTCTGGTTTAAAAGACCACATCTGCACTTGTTTCCCATCTTTCCTGTAACTAACCTACTGGGTAGCACTAGAAAGCCTTAAACTGATACAAGCCTTCTAGCTTAGAAGAGAGACTTTGGAGTGATTAAGTATCGGTTTTCTGTACTTTCTTGCTGTGCTTAACTGTTTTCCGCTTAAATGCAAATTTTCCAGCATTTATTGTGATTTTAAAAGCTTGTTTTTTTCACATTTTGTACTTATTTGACTGCCTGCACTTTTAAAAAGTTGTTTTTTGTTTAAATAATTTGTTTAACTGTTGTAGGCTACACACTAAAGTATGATAGCCTTTTCTGATCGTTTGTAGTAATTTAAAGCTGTTTTAAGTGTATTTTTTACTGTTTTTGCCTTATCTTTAAAAAATAAAAAATCCTTGTTTCCCACCTTTCTAAGCTAGTATAGTCCAGTTTTCAGGCTAGTGCTGAATTCAGGGCTGTGATACTAGTTTCTGAGTTGCCCATACCTTACTTGGATAGAAGGAAGTTTCTCTGTTCACCTGTGAGAGAGGGGAGCTTTGAGCAACCTATCTGTCCCTGGAAGAGTGGTTCCAGCCCAGACGTTAGTAGTTTATTGACCATTTTGGGCTAATTTCTATCATTTTCATTTCCCTACTATAAAAACTGTGTTTGCACGGTTTTGCACACTGGGCAGTGCCGGTTAGCTACGGTTAAATTATTCCCGGCTCCACTAAGTCTCCTCTTCAGTTTTTCCCTTGAAACTAGTCTGACTCTCAACCTAAGCACTCAAAAAGCATCTTACAGCCCAGCATTTGCTTAGACCTAATAGCAAGCACTAATATACCCTGACACTGATTGCCCAGTAGGGCAAGGCTCTTTATTCACCCCTCACCAACCAAGCGATTAAGCAGCTCACCCTACTATTCAGGCATGACCAAAGGGCAACTTCAGGTGCACTCTTCAGTCCAGCTGGTGAATCTGGGTATCCTGAGGCAATGTTCCAACTGCCTCATGTACACAGACAACCCTCTCCTCCTACCACAAAAGACTAACATATGCGAGAGATGCAATTATACAGCCAAACTGGAAGCTAAGCTGTCTCCACCCAAGACTGGAACAGGCAGTCAAGAGGAGAAGGTTAACACTTGCACAACACCTCCAGCCGCACACAGATCTACTAAAACAGTAGTGGCAAAAAATACACATAAATACACAAAATCATACTCGGAGGCTCTAAATAAAAACCTGCAAAAGCATCAGAGACCTCCAAAGCAGACACCCAAACAACCTGCACTTCCCGTCACAAACCAGACAACACATAAAACACAAAATCAGTGTGCCACACAATCACAGCCCTTAAGGTGAAATAACATACCTAGCACACTAGTAATGGGTAACTCTATAGTCAGGCACACTGATGTCCCACTCACTAGGCTAACAAGCAGAAGGTTACTGTTAGCTGCCTGTCGGGAGATAGAATCCACCACATAACACAAGCACTCAGATCACTCCAGAACAAGTACAAATATGACTCTGTCATTGTTCATTTTGGTGTGAATGACCTGAGATGTACCTCCCTGGACTACATTAAAAGAGACATGGAAGAGCTCTCTGATCATGCAGCCCAGGCTGGTATGACCCTAACCCTGAGTAGCATCCTGCCCTCACCAAGAATGATACCTCAGTATAAAGAAAATAATGATCAATTTCAACAATCCGCTAAGCTTCTGGTATCATTCAAAGGGGATCCAGTGTCTGTCAGCCTGGGACAAGAGATGGCTTGCACCTGTCACCCCTAGGCTTTCGAATACTGGCCAAGGCTCTTGCTGCCCCCATAGTGCCTTTTTTAGGCAAGGCTCAAAAGTCAAACCCACCTCTGTAAACAGCACAATTAACAAAAAACTGAGGGTTATGCTACTCAATGCCAGGAGTTTAAATCTCAAAAAGCACTCCCCAGTATGGAGAACATTGACATCTGTGCAGTAACTGAAACCTGGTTCAAGGCTCCAGACAGCACCCCAGCACTACCGGGCTACAACTCATACCACACGTTTCGGCCACAGAACATGGACCAAAACAAAAAAAGGAGGGGGTGTATCCATATTCATCAAGGATACCTGCACCTCCAGGTTAGTGGCACAGCATGATACCTCTGAGATCATCCATGTGCAACAAACATCGGGCAAATCTGCAATGCAAATTGTGGCCTGCTACAGATCACCCTCCATGACCCAGGACCACCACTTCACCTTTCTGGAGACATGGGAAAACATGAAGGTCCTACCAAGCACCCTGATATTGGGTGATTTCATTTACCCTACCATTCACTGGGAAAACTACTCGAGTACAAATTCCCAGGCCCAGCGCTTCCTGGAATTCATCAACTCAAACACCCTGGATCAGCTGGTAAACTCCTCTACCAGAGGTGAAAACATATTGGACCAGGTCATCACCAGCATGGGCAACAGGTGTTCCACACTGGAGGTCAACCTGTCACTGGTTAGATCAGACCATAAACTAATCACTCTGGATGTCCACACCCCACCACTACCCCCAACTAAGGAAACCACAGTGAAAACATTTTTTAAAGCAAACTTCACCTTACTTAAGATAGAGGTGGTAAGTCTCACAGCCCCCACGCTAAAGGATAATGCTGCCCAAGATGCAGAAACCTTTACAAATGCACTCTATGAGCACCAATAAGGATGCATGGATCGTGCCATCCCTAGCAAAACCAAGACTCACTCCTCTAAGAGAAGGTAACCAGTTTGGTGGACCCCTGCAATAAACAGGCTGTACAATAGAAAGATGAATCTAATTCAGAAAAAAAGCAAATCCCAAGAAGGAAAGACATCCCTGATCAGTATCAATAAGAAACTAAGGTCCCTCATAAAATCATCCAAAGCTAACTTCAAAAGAAAAATAGCCAAGGATTCAAAAGATAACCACAAAGCCTTTTTTAGTTATGTTAAGTATCTAAGTGGCAACTCGCAGATATGCACTGAACTAGTGCAAAATCATACAAAATATACTGAACCTACTGATATTGCCAACATCCTGGCAGATAAATTCAGTGCAAACCTCACCCCCTCTCACCTCCAAAAGGGCCCACAACAATACCGGAAAAGTGTAGTGTCCCAAAAATCACAGATGCACAGGTGAAAACAGCTCTTTCAAAAGCCAAAAACACAGCATCAATGGGGACCAGATGGTGTCCCAGGTTGTGTCTTGCACGAACTACAGAACAAACTAACCCCCCACCTAAACACACTGTTCAACCTCAGCCTCTCCACAGGCTATGTTCCCATAGAATGGTGCACAGCAACGGTTATTCCTCTCCACAAAGGAGGGGCCACAACTGACCCTGGTAACTATAGCCCCATAAGCCTGACTAGCCTGGTCTGCAAGGCTATGGAGCGCATCATCATGGAACTCATTAACAAAGATATTGGGTACCTCCAAACACTTGACCCAATCCAGTTCGGCTTTGTTAAGGGCAGATCATGCCTACTAAACCTGATTGACTTCTTTGAGACAGTCACCAAGTCCATAGACGTGGGAAAGGTGGTTCACACAGCCTATCTTGACCTCGCTAAGGCTTTCAACACCATTCCCCACTCAGGTATTACAGAAAAACTCACCAGCCTGAGCATAAACCCCTACGACATGAGATGGGTTGCCAACTGGTTACAGACAGAACTCACATGGTAAGAATAGCAGGCTCCACGTCCGACTCTAAACCAGTCACAAGTGGTGTCCCACAACGCTCGGTCCTGGGATCCCTACTGTTTGGCATATACTTTTCAGAAGTACAGGCAAACACAGGAGGACTATGGCTAACCAAGTTCACCGATGACTGCAAACTGGGAGCCATAATTGACTCTCCGGCTGACACGGACATCCTCCAAAAGAGCCTTATTGAGATGTACACCTGGTGTCAAAGTCATGGCCTCAAGCTAAATGCCAAAAAATGCATAGTCATCCCATTTGGGAAAAACAAAACACCCACGAATTACCACATAGGTAGCAGCCCCCTTAATACAGAAGAGGTAATAAGAGATCTGGGGATCCAGGTAGATAGTAATCTCTTCTTTGACAATCATATTGCCAAAGTAGTTAGGGAATCCTTCTATGTGGCCCATCTAATTACTAAAGGGTTCGCATCTAGAAATAAAGAGGTTATAGTGCCCCTTTACTCGTCACTCATTAGACCCATCATAGAGTACAGTGCCCCATTTGAGATGTACCTCACAAGACACTTCCAACAGCTGGAAAGACCACAAAAGTACTTCATCAAGAGAATTACTGGCCTCAAACATATGTTCTATGCAGCCCAACTGAAAAAACTCCGGCTGTACTCTGTGGCATATCGCTTACTCAGAGGTGATCTCTGCCTGACTTACAAAGCCGTGTCCAACTCAGAATTGATGGACATGCTCCACCTAAAGAAATCCAAGTCACTGCAGGCCATGCACTTTAGTGAGCTAAACCTCATCACAACAATAAGTAGAACATGCTGAAGGGATAGATTCCTGTCACAGAGACTCCCATGCTTTGGAACAAAATTCCAAATTACATCAGGCAGAGCCCCTCACTAACACTCTTCAAGAGAAGCCTTGGCGAGTGGATGGGTAACTGAAAATACACCCCTGGGATAACTTCATTGGCTCTGCTTGACAGAGGATCAGTTAATTAATCAATGGGGCGGAGAAAGCCAACACACTCTGGCTAGGCTTATAAATGCCCTCGGGCAGATAGCCTTGTACCTACCTATAAACCTATGAACCTATATACAAATGACATACAGTTCTAATACATTTGTATCACAAGCATCTTGTATAAATTAGTTTGATATTCAAAGGACACATCATTCTTTACAAAACTTCAGCTGACTATGCTAGACCTTGCCCATATCATCACATCTCCCCTTCCCCGAAGACTCAAGCTAGTTTTTTAAGTGGCCATTGAGAAATGTTCCTTAAGAAGTATGAGCCTATTTGGGAATACATTACCCCATTCCCTGCCTTGAGACCCCATCTGCGTTGGCACTGCTGACCCCACTATGGTGTTGTACTATCATGTCATATGCCTGCAATCCTAAGCTCCACCTTCATAACTTGGCAATTTGCTGACTGGCTCTATATAGCCATGTTAAGGGTTTGTGGTCTGTAACTACAGTAAATTTCCTTCCATACAGATAAGGCTGAAGTTTCTGCAGTACCTGTACTATGGCTAGACATTCCTTTTCTACCACTGGGTGCTCTTGTCCCTCTGAGTAAACCTGGCTAAGTGCAGCCACCACCCCCATGGTTTGAAGCATCTACCTGCACAATAAATTCTTTGCTGGAATCTAAACTGGTTAACACAGAAGGTCCTCCCAAAGCTCATTTAAGTTTCTTGAATACCTACTCACATGCTGGGGTCCACACTACCTTATCTGGCCTGTTTTTCCTTGTCAGGTCTGTGAGAGGAGCAACTATGGTACTGTAATTGAGGGACAAACTTTCTATAGTACTCCACTGTCCCTAAGAATGCCCTCACCTGCTTTTTGGTAACAGGGGCAGAGATTGCCTGGGTGGCTTCTACTTTGGCAGGTTCTGATCTGATCTTACCACTCCCCACTCTGTGTCTCAGGTAGGACACCTCTGCATACCCATTTGACACTTACTGGGCTTAATGGTCAACCCTGCCCTCTGTAGTCTGCCCAGCACCTCCCTGACATACTGAAGGTGCTCTTGTCAAGAATGGCTGTAGATGGCAATATCATCCAGGTAAGCAAAGGCATAATCTCCTGTTCCTGCTAGGATATGATCTACTAGCCTTTGGACTGTCGCTGGTCATTTTTCATCTCAAAGGGCATCTTTGTGAACTCATAAAAGCTGCAAGGAGTCACAAAGGCTGACCCCTTTCTAGTGTTGAGAGTCAAGGGCACCTACCAGTAGCCCTTGGTCAGATCAGTAGTGGTCAGATACCTAGCCCGTCCCAGCTGCTCTAAGGCTTTCTCTGTCCCAGCATGGGGTAAGCCTCTGACTCTGTGTGTCTATTTAGTTTCCTGTAGTTCACACAGAACCTGGTGCTGCCAGCCTTCTTTGGTACCAACACCACCAGGGAGGCCCAGAGACTGCTGGACTCCTGGATTACTCCCATTTCCAACATCTCCTGTATCTTCTCCCTCATAGTCTGTCTGACTTACTCTGATGCCCTGTAAGGGTCCTGCTTGATAGGTCTTTGGGGCCCTTTATCCACATGGTGCAGTACCAGGTGGGTGCACCCTGGTTTCCCAGTGAACATGTCCCCAAACTCCTGCAACACTGCTTGGATTTCTCAAACCTGGGTAGGAGATAGCTGCTGGGACATTCCTACCCCTTCCACTCAGGTGTCAGTCTGAGCCTCACTGAGGAGATCAGTCACAAGATCCCCTTCAGACTCCTCCAGCCACCCACTGCAAATACTCAGCACAAGGGCCTCCCTATCATGGTAAGGCTTCATCAAGTTAACATGATACAATTTGTGCCCTTGCCTCCTGCCTAGCAGTTTTACTAGATAGTTAACATCACTGACCCTCCTTACCACTTTGAAGGGTCCCTCCCAAGCTGCCTGCAGCTTATTGTGTCTGACAGAAATGAGCACCATCATGTGCTGTCCCACAGCATACTCTCTGGCTCAAGCATTGCTGTCATACCAGACTTTTTTCCCCTGCTGTTGGGCTCTTGCCAGGTTCTCCTGTGCCACACCCTTCAGCACCCTGAGCCTTGTCCTGAGGTTTAGGACATATGCCACAACAGACTCCTTGTGGGCTTCACACTCACCCTCTCACTCATCATGAATCAAATCTAAAGGTCCGCTCACCCTATGCCTATACAGCAACTCGAAGGGTGAAAAACCTGTGGATTCTCTGGGTACCTCTCTGTAAGCAAACAAGAGGTGAGGTAAATATTTGTCCCATTCTCTCTTAAACTAGTCTGCAAATGCTTGTAGAATGGTCTTTAGTGTAGAGTTTAAACTCTCTACAAGACCATTAGTCTGGGGGTGGTAGGGGTGTTTTTTAGGTGCTTCGACCCACAGCAGTCTCACAGACAAGCCAGCAAGTCTGACATGAAATTGGCACCTCTGTCAGTCAGTATTTGTCTTGGGGAAATCTACTCTGCTGAAACTGTCTAGAAAAGCATTTGCCACTTTCTCTGCCTCAATGCAGGACAGAGTCACCACCTCAGGGTATCTAATAGCATAATCCACCACTAGGATATATTTCTTCCCTGTGGAACTTGGGGTACTCAGAGGCCCCACAATATCCATAGCTAAAATCTGAAATGGCTCCTCAATCACAGGCAAATGCATCAAAGGAGCTTTGACTTTGTCTCCTGCCTTGCCTACTTTTTGGCACTGCTCACAGGTCTTGCAGTACCCTGTTACATCCTTGGCAATCCCAAGCCAATAAAAGTTCTGCAAAATATGTCTCTTGGTATGCTTTATGCCCATATGACCTGCAAAAGGAATGTCACTGGCTATGGCTAGAATTGCCAGATGGTAGGCTCTGGGCACTACCAACTGCTGTATTTCCTCACTCTCTAGCCCTCCCTCAGGGGCCCACTATCTGTACGGTAACCCTCTGTTCAAGTATACAGACTCCCCTTTTCCTTGAGAATCAGGTGACTCCCTAGCTACCTCCCTCAAGCCTGGTAAAGTAGGGTCTGAGAGCTGAGCCTGTCTCAACTCTGTCTTTGGAACTCCACAGTAAGTCTGGTATCCTCACTGTCAGCCTGGGTATTACTTTTCACCACTGCTCTTGCAGTCACTCTGTCCAAGGGAACATCAGTACCCACCAACAGTTGTGACTCACTTTCAGTCTCACTGCTACAGGGTAGCTCCCTCCCTGAAGTAGCCACATCACCAGTCCCAGCTTCAGGTGTGGGATCTGTCTGGGTTTCCCCCAGGCTACCAGACCCACATGCCTGTCTCCAAGCCTGACTGCATGTCACTGCATGCACACAAGGTACTGGATTATCAAAATCATTCCCTATCAAGACATCTGCAGGGATATCCTGAAACACACCTTCTTGCTTGCTTCCTTTTCCACCCTCCCAGTCAAGGTGAACCCTGACCAAAGGCATTTGAAATGGGATCCCTCCTAAAGCTCTGACTGGAGTGGACTTCCCAAGCAACTACTGCTCTTCTTTAACCATTGCAGGCCTCACAATGGTTATATCAGAGGCTGTGTGTCTGTTAGCAGAGGCCTGTTTTTCATCCACTAAGATCAGATATAAATTCTGGTGGTAGTTTGGTACCCCTGTTGTCTCCAGACAACTTACCACTGGCATTCTGTTATTCCCACTTGCTGACTCCCCTACCTTTTTTTCCCCACCTTGTTTCCATTGACATCTATATGCTACATGGCTTCCCAGGTTACATTTAAAACATGTAACCCTTGATCCTGGCCATGTGCATGAACTAGTGGCTTCCCCTTTTACTGGTGGACTCTGCTGGGGTGGTTTAGGCTACCCACCATGAGTTTTCTTATATCCATGTGCAGCACTGGTTATGCCTTTTCTGTGTAGTGATGCCCTGCTTTCTAGGAATAGATCTCCTTTTTTCCCCCAACTGATCTACAGAGTTGCATTCCGTCTGCCAACCAGATTATCATGTCCACAGGCAAAGTGCTAAGGGCTTGTTCCCTCACCAAAAGTTCTGCCAGCCCTTGAATGGTGATGACCTGACACCCACTCACCCACCTATGAAAATAAATGCTTAGGTCAGTAATATAATCACATACACTTTCATCTGTCTTACATCTATGCTCACAAAATCTTTTTTGTAAGGTTCAGATGTTCACTTAAAACATTGTAATAAACAGTAGTGCTTAACGTTATCATAATCTAAACAATCAGTATCAGACAATTTAGAAACAGCAGTGGCAGCTTTACCATAGAGTAAGGGGGTCAGGAACTGTACATACAACTCTTGGTGAAAATTATACTGTTTACATACCCTTTCAAATATATGAATAAAAGTATCAAAATGATCAGCCTTTGTAAATTGTGGAAGAAATGTACTGACATTTATTGCTTCTGGGGTTTGGTTATTCCCTTCCCCATTACCTCCATGAGCCTGGTGAAGAGTCAGCATCTCCGTCTCATGTTGACACTGCTTTTCATTTTCTTGAGCCTCCAAACACTGCAGACTCTCTGATGATTCTAGTTCCAAATGTTTGGCCTCCAGTTCAAGTCTCTTTAACTCCAGATGAATTTTTAAGCCCTCTGAGGAAAAGTTGAGCTGTCCTGTTTCTGAGAGCTGTACATCCCCAATGCCAGACTGGTTATAGTTCTGTGCTGCTGCTGTGATTAAGGCTACAATCATTTTCCCTTTAGTCAGGTTGGCATTCACCAGTCCTTTGGCTTGGCACATCTCAGCCAATTGGTTCCTTGTCAGCTTGCCATAATCCTCTGCAGACATACTTGCCTGCTCTCCCTGACTAACTAAGCTAATGAAAAGTAAATAAATAAAACTATTGTGATATGAAGCTCTGAATGCCTACTTTGTGGGTGCTTGAAAGTACAAACACCTTTCTTTAGTGAAAACTGCTTACAGGCTATAGGAATTCAATATCCACACCACTGCTCACTAATATGTGAGCATGTAATGATCCACCACTGCCACCAATATGTGATGCCCACCACTGCTACCAATATGTGATGGCCACCACAGCCACCAATATGTGATGTCCCCATGCTGGGCCAGTAATCAAGGAGCCTGAATCCTCACCCACTGACACTGGAGATGGATGTGCATTTGGAATACAAATGGATACACTCATTATTTCTAGATGCAGACCTGTCTGCAACAAGTACACTTTCCCTTAGGAGCACACAGAGAACACACTCAGCCAGGGTCTGGATGTCTCTATGTCTGTCTCCCTCCAGGTCCCCAATAAGACTCCTCACTGGTACAACTGTAGGATTAGTTCCTCAGCCGAGTGTCCAAGTCAAGTCCTCCAGCACCCTCTCTGTGAACCCAGTGCTTTGTGTTCCTGCCCCAAGTAGCTGATACATATACTCTTTGAGATTAAATTTTCACACACACACACGCACACACACACACACACACACACACACACACACACACACACACACACACACACACACACACACACACACACACACACACACACACATACACACCTGGGAAAGGCTGATACAGATTACCCACTCTACCAACTTTGCCCAGACTATTAAGTAGATTCACTGTTACCAGTCAACTACTGTAAAGCTCTTAAAAGTGTATCCAGTTATGCTGAGTGAAGTTAATATTAATAATATTAATACAAATGTTAGTGGTTGACCAAGACAGCTAGGCCTTCTGGAGTGGCCCACACAGTGTCAGCAAATAAATATAAGTACTCTCAAAGGTTAGATACTTTCTACAAGGACTGGCCACAATAGAATGTTTAAATATATTTAATAAATAATAAAAGAACATGGAAATATTGAATGTATATTTAGAGTAAATGACAGAGTTCAAATCACAGAAAATATTGCAAACGACATTGATGGATAGACTCATACAAATAAAGAAAAACAATCTCTAAACTAATTCATGACTAAATCTTGAATAATTTACTGTTCCCTAATAACTTACTTGGGCAAGGCAAGATTAAATATGTGAGCAGTCTTTCTAGTCAGGCCCCCAAACAAAATACTCTGTACTCTGAGATTTCTCTTTGTAATATCTAAAACATAATTTCCAAGAGGGCTGGCAGAATGACCTCATCTGGTCACCTGACTCTAGGTCCTTACAGTATTCCCCTTTGAAGCTCAGACTAGAATTTAGCATAGACGGCTACAATACATATCTAAATGGTCATGGCAGTGCCTGGGGCTTCCCCTCTTTTTACTGAGCTAATGAACAAAAGCTTTTTCCAGACCTAGCATCTCTGGTCCTATTTAGCACTGTGGGGTACCATTTAATGGTTCAACAGCTCATTACCATTTCCCTTATTTTTCTTAAAGCAAGCTAGCTGGTTAAACAACGCTGTCCTGGTATCCTGTATTAAAACGTATACATTTAATTCAGTTACAATAATACATGTGCATTTCTTTCCATTTCAGCAGTGTGCACTGTTGATACATTTTTAAGACAAGTAAACATCACAAATACATTTTCAGCACAAGCATCTGTACAAATCAGTTTGATATACAAATGACATACAATTCTAATACATTTGTAACAGAAGCATCTTGTATAAATCAGTTTGATATTCAGAGAGCACATCATTCTTTACAAAACGCCAGCTGGCTATGCTGGCACTTGCCCATATCATCACAATAAAAATAATGGTTATTTCTAGCACCAAAATCACGTTGCACTCTTAGCATTAAATTGCGTCCTAAACCACTTGATTAAAATTTGTAGATAATTTTACAATGTATTTTGATCATACATATTTGTAACTATATCCTCACCTTAGTTTCTTTTCTTTTTTGAATTTACTTAATGAGGTGCTATCACACAATGGAATGTCAGACATCAATAGCCCAAACAATATGAGACCAAGAGACTCTAAATATACATTCAATATTAAGGAAGCTCTACTCTTAGTATAACCGGACTACTTACTATATTATAAGCCTAGCACTTGTTCTCAATACTTCTCTACTAAGTAAGCACTCTCGTACTAAGTAAAGCACTACATCTACTTACCACCCCTGTGAATATCCACTTCCCTTAAAGGTACAGCACTCTCTTATACTGTTCTAGCATGTCGAGTGGTAGATCATTGGCGTCGTCTCCAGTTCAGCTGGTCAATCTGGGTATCTTGAGACAATGCTATAATTGTCTCATGTACACAGACGACCCTCTCCTCCTCCCAACAAACACAAATACATGTGAGAGATGCAACTATATAGCCAAACTGGAGGCTGAACTCTCTCAACTCAGGGCTGGCATGACCAGAGAGGAGGAGATGGCAACCACACACACAACAATCCCAGTCCCACATAGAGCTACCACAACTGCAAACCAAACATATAAAAATACAAAGACATACTCGGGGGCTCTAATAAAAAACTTACCAAAACAACAGAGGCTCCCAAAGCAGACACCCAAAAATCCACCACCTCAAAACAAAACACATGCAACACATACTTCAATAAATCAGTGTGTCAACCAATCACAGCCCTTAAGGCCAAACACCTTGCCTGATACACTAGTAATAGGTGACTCTATAGTCAGACACACTGATGTCCCGCTGACCAGGCTGAACAAGGAGAAGGAGAAGGTGACTGCGAGCTGTCTATCAGGAGCTAGGATCCACCACATAACACACGCACTCAAGGCACTCCAAAGCAAGTACAAATATGACTCCATCATTGTCCATGCTGGTGTGAATGACCTGAGATGTACCTCCCTGGACTACATGAAAAGAGACATAGAGGAGCTCTCCGATTATGTAGCCCAGGCTGGTATGACCCTGACCCTGAGCAGCATCTTGCCCTCACCAAGAATGATACCACAATACAAAGACAAGATGATCAGCTTTAACAATTGGCTCAAGTACTGGTGTCATTCTAAGGGGATCCAATGTCTGTCTGCCTGGGATGACATGTTGGACAAGCCACGCTGCTTCGCAAGGGATGGCTTACACCTGTCACCACTGGGCTTCCGGATATTGGCTAAGGCTCTTGCCACCCCCATAGTGCCTTTAGGCAAGGCTCAAAAGACAAACCCACCTCCTTAGAAAACAATAATGGAAAAAAACTAAGGGTAATGCTGCTCAACGCCAGAAGTCTAAATCTCAAGATGCAGGCACTCGATGCACTCCTCAGTATGGAGAACATCGACGTCTGTGCAGTAACTGAAACCTGGTTCAAGGCTCCTGAGAGCACCCCAGCGCTACCAGGCTATACCTCTTATCATGCTTTTCGGCCCCAAAACCCGGGCCGAACCACAAAGGGAGGGGGAGTGTCCATATTCATCAAGGACACCCGCACCTCCAGGTTAGTAGCAACACATGAAGCATCGGAGACCATACAGGTGCAACTAACCATAGGCAAAACTGCTATACAACTGGTAGCATGTTACAGACCACCCTCCCAATCTCAGGAAACCCACTCAGCCTTCCTGAAGACATTGGAGGATATGAATGTATCACAAAATACCATAATACTGGGAGACTTCAACTACCCTAACATAGATTGGGTACATTATTCTAGCCCTAACACCCTAGCCCAAAGGTTCCTGGAATTCATAAATTCAAATGCACTGTAACAACTAGTCACCTCTCCCACTAGGGGAGATAATAATACTAGACCCGATCATCACAAACATGGGGACAAAGTGCTCCACACTGGTGGTATACCCCTCACTAGTGAGATCTGACCACAAACTAATCACCCTGGATATACATATCCCACCTCCACCCCCAGCACAAAAGACCACAGTGAAAAACTTCTCAAAAGCAGACTTCACTCTTCTTAAGACTGAGATGGTATCCTTTAAGCCCACTGGGCCAGTGGATACCACATCCCACACTGCTGAATCCTTCACAAATGCCTTCTATGGACATCTCCAAGAATGCATGGATCATGCAATCCCAAACAAATCCAAGTCCCTCTCCACCAAAGGTAAGCATCCTGTCTGGTGGACCTCAGCCATAAACAAATTGTATAACAAAAGAAGGAAGCTACTGCACGTCAGAGCAAAATCCCATGAAGGGAAGATATCTCTGATCAACATTAGCAGAAAACTACGTTCTCTCATAAAAACACCCAAGGCCAACTTTGAGAGAAAAATCGCTAAGGACACTAAAGATAACCACAAAGCCTTCTTCAGCTATGTTAGAAACCTGGGCAGAAACCCTCAGATATGCTCAGAGTTGGTTCACAACAATAAAAAATGCACTGAACCCACAGATATTGCCAACATTCTGGCTGACAGGTTCAGTGCAAATTTCTCCCCTCCTTCACCCCTAAAAGAAGAAATACTTATCCCAGCTGAATGTAATCTCCCTGTCATCTCAGATGTCCAAGTGAGAACCGCCCTAAACAAAGCAAAAAACACAGCATCAATGGGACCTGACGGTATCCCGGGTTGCGTGTTACGTGAACTCCAAGAGGAGATAAACCCACGCATAAAAATGCTATTTAACCTTAGCCTTACTTTGGGATATGTACCTGAACACTGGCGTACAGCAACAGTGGTCCCACTCCACAAGGGGGGTGCCTCTACAGACTCTGGAAACTACCGCCCCATAAGCTTAACCAGCCTGGTCTGCAAAGCTATGGAAAGAATCATTATGGAACTCATAAATAGAGACATAGGGGACCTACAGACACTTGACCCCACCCAGTTCGGCTTTGTAAAGGGCAGATCCTGCCTTTTAAACCTGATTGACTTTTTCGAAACAGTCACTAGAGCCATTGACGAGGGCAAAGCAGTCCATACAGCATACCTGGACTTGGCTAAGGCCTTTGACACAATACCCCACTCAGGCATCATAGATAAGCTCAACAGCTTAAAAGTAAACCCTTATGTCACTAGATGGGTTGCAAACTGGCTAAAGGACAGAACCCATAAAGTTAAAATCGCTGGAGCAATGTCAGACTCAAAGCCAGTCACAAGTGGTGTCCCACAGGGATCTGTCCTGGGACCCCTCTTGTTCGGCATTTATTTCTCAGATGTTAAAGCAAACACGGGAGGGCTGTGGCTGACAAAGTTCACAGATGACTGCAAACTAGGCACCATAGTTGATACACCAGCAGACACACACATCCTACAAAAAGGCCTCACAGAAACGGACAACTGGTGTCGGAGTCACAGCCTTAAACTAAATGCCAAAAAATGTATAGTCATCCCCTTTGGGAAAAACAAAGTACCCACAAGTTATCACATAGACAGCAACCCACTGAGTACAGAAAAAGTAATCAGAGACCTAGGGACCCAAGTCGACAGTGACCTCTCATTTGATACTCACGTTGCCAAAGTGGTTAGAAAAACATTCTACCTTGCACACCTCATCATGAAGGGATTCACATCCAGATCCAAGGATGTCATTGTACCCCTATATTCCTCCCTCATCAGACCCATGATTGAGTACAATGCCCCATTTGGTATGTACCTCACCTGGCATTTGCAACAGCTGGAGAGACCACAAAAGTACCTCACCAAGAGGATCAAGGGTCTCCAACATATGTCTTATTCTGCCAGACTAAAGAAACTTCAGCTCTATTCAGTAGCATACCGCCTGCTCAGAGGTGATCTCTGCCTGACGTACAAGGCCATGTCCAATCAGGATCTGATGGATATGCTCCACCTCAAAAAATCCAAGTCCATCAGGACCACGAGAGCTAAAGACTTAAACCTCGGCACAAGTATGAATAGGACATGCTGGAGGGATAGATTCATAACCCAGAGGCTTCCCATGCTTTGGAACAAGATCCCAGTTCATATTAGGCAGAGCCCCTCACTGACTCTCTTCAAGAGAAATCTTGATGAGTGGATGGGAGATCGTAAATTTACCCCAGGGGTCACATCTGTGTCACTGCTAGACAGGGGCACAGTAAACTAATTCTATTATATAAGGGGACCTTCATTGTGTTACTACTAGACAGAGGCACAGTATTCTAAATTTATTCTGTACATTTTTTGTACCATTTCATGGGGTGGCATAAGCCACATCACTATGGCTAGGCTTACAAATGCCCCAGGGCAGATAGCCTAGTACTATACTATGAAACTATGAAACTATAAGAGCATATCCCTGGGGGGAACCCTAAATGGGTCTATATTATAATCTCGAAGTTACGGAACATCGAATACAATATGGTCAACACCATATTATCGAAGTTCCGTAACTTTAAAAATAAAAAAAATGTAAATATCAAATACTTACCCTAGCGGGTTTAAGCAGGGGGGACAATCCCCCCTGCACCCCCCATGGGGGGCTACTCCCCCACACACCTCACTACTTAAATATACCAACTTCGAAATCATGCTACACTGTAGGAAAGGGAAATCTTCCCTTTCCGCACCATACTCTGTTAAAGTGTGATCTCGGAGTTGGTATATTTAAGTAGCAGGGGGTGGGGGTGCAGGGTGGCTTGCCCCCCTGCCTAAACACCCTTTACTTCTTTTTGTTTTACAGGTTATATTACAATTTTGATGGTTTACTGTTTCATTCACTAAAGTTCGATCTTTAGTGATTCGAAGCATTAAACCTTCAAGATTCTAATATAGACCCACCCTAAATCACCATTTCCTTATCTTTTGAAAAAGAATGCCCTAGTCTCATTCTGAAATTCCTTCCTGATAGCTAATTGGCTGTCCAGAATACAATATAAATATTCACATTACATTATAACATAATGTCAGGTATTCTGTTATGGCATACTGAATCAAAGGGCTTTGCCATATCCAGGTAAACAAAATCACTAGCAAGGCCCAAGTCCATTGAGCAACAGATCTTATCATAAAACTAGATGACATTAGTCAAATATGGTCTTCCCACAAGGAAACTATGTTGATATATATATCATTCCTTTGTCCAATATCCCCCTAGAGCAGATAACAAATTGCTCACTCAAAACATTTACCCAGTACTGAGGTCAAAGTGACAGGTCTATAGTTGTCCAGTGTTGATTGTTATACATATCCTTTGGGTATTGGGACAGCAACTTCTTCCTTCCTTATGCTGGGAACATTTCCCTCTTTTAGTGATTGTTGAAAGAGTGCTTGACGGCACGATACCAAGCTACTTGGTTTGCCAGAAAGACAATATCCATTTAAACCATCAGTACCCATGATTACACTTCTTAATGCCCCCCAGTGCCTTTGAAACTAACTCATCAGGGGTATTCGGACAAGCATCAGATTTACTACCTGTCTTATAGTTATAATCCTTATGCCCATTTAAAAATGAGAATTACTTAGCAAATAAATATGCATGCTCATCAGGGTTTGTAATAGCAGAGTCCCCATGTGTAGCACTAATGTGAGGGGTATTTTCATTTGTAAAGCTTGTCAGGTGGCTCAATAGAGCCTTTTTATTTATCTTAGCATTCCTGACTAACTGGCTCTCATAGTCTGTTCTAATTTTCAGAGCTAAACATCTCAAGGAATTTTTTTTTCAATATTATATCTATATTTGATGGAGGCACACAAAGTTATAACTGTTCCAGAGGGGCTTTGTTTTATTTTTCAGTTGTGATAACTTATTTGTTCACCGTGGAGGGAAACATTTTTTGTGATGATTGGCCACACCAAGAGGTACAGACCCATTTGTTAAGACATTTAATTTACCATAACAATTATCCCAATTTTCTTCTATTGACTTTCCTTCCAGTCGTTTCTCCCACTGCCAAGAGCAAAATTTCTTATTTATATACTCAGTCAGTTCTATAAATTTCCTAAGGGGTACACTTGGTTCAACACATTTTTCACTATTACTCACAATTTCACATTGACTAGAATAGTGATATGATTTTCCAGTTGTGACACCATTGTTACAACTTAAAACTGAATTAGTCCTGTGGTTTAACCAAATAACATCCAATAATAATTATCCCTGGTGTGTTGTTTAATAGGTTTGTTGGTTCATTGGTGTGTAGTAGGCTAATGACCACTAGGGTCTTTTTAAGCATAGTCATGCATCCCAAATCTCTGACAAATTCTGGTACCCTTGATAAGTATAAGCAGGAGCTTGGGAGAATAAAACTTTTATAAGCAGGTTCCTGGGAGAGGAACCATTTACCGGCTGCCTGTGTCTATTAGAGACATAAGTGCCAAACCAGGGATGAACTTCCTGTTCCTCATCCAGTTGTAGCACTTCAATTGGGTTAGGGATGAACACTGCTTCATATAGATGGGGAGCCTGTTCCAGAAATGAGGTAGTCTCTGGGATACATACCTGTCTGTCGAGCAGGTCCTATTTATATAACAGGCAAGATTTAGGTCTTTAGAATAGATAGTTCTGGTTCTGTTTGTTTTGCAGATAAGCAGGTGGGGGTCTGGCAATGCTTTGTATGCCAGGCATAGATCTCTCCTCAACAATCTGCATGAAACAGAATACAGGGATAGGGCTTAGAAGTGGTCTGCATAGAACATGTTACTTATGCCCTGTATTCTTTTACTGAGGAACCTCTGTGGAGATTCCAGTTGTTGGATGTGCCTGGTTAGGTACATACCAAAGGGGAATTGTACTCAATGATAGGTCTGATGAATGCTGAATACAGCTGAACAGTGGTCTCCTTGGATCTAGATGCCATACCTTTGTTTGTAAGTTACACAGCATAGAATGACTTCCTCACTGTTGTAGACACATGATGGTCAAAGTCTAGATTACTGTCAGTATATCCCCAAGTCCCTGACTACTGGGTTGACTCTTAGGGATGTGTTGTCAATATGATGGTTACCAGGAGTGGATGACTTCCTGAAGGATACTATCCTGCATTTCTTGGCTTAGTCCATGGCTCTGACACAAATTATTTGTCTGTGTCAGCCCTTCCTGGATAACAGTAATATAAATGTGGGATTCTATGACTGCTCCTAGTTTACAATTGTCCTTAAATTTGATCAGCCAGAGGCCCTTGCCATTGGCCTTGACTTTAGAGAAGTCATTTCCCAAAAGGAGCAGTCCCAGGACTGATGCTTGAGGGACTCTGCTTGTGACTGGAGTCTTTGTAGAGGTGGACTCCTCAATTCTAACTTTCTGGGGTCCTATCTTGTGAGCCATCTGGCTATCTACCAGGTGACATAAGGATTTATATCTAACCTCTTGAGTTAACAACACTGCCCATGTGGGGTATTGTATCAAATGCTCTAACCAGGTCAAAGTAGGCAATTTGAACCATTTTGCCCTCCTCCATCGCTTTGGTGACCTTCTCAAAGAAATCCAACAAGTTGAGTAGGCATGACCTGTCCTTGACAAAACAAAATTGGGTTGGGCCCATTGTTTGGAGGTTTTCTATGTCAATATTGATCATTTCCATGATAATTCTTTCTATGGCTTTGCATATGAGATTAGTGAGACTTATGGGTCTGTTGTTCCTAGGGTCTGTAGATGGCCCACCTTTGTGCAGAGGGATGACTGTTACTATTCTCCCTCCTTGAAGCATGAAGCCTGTTTGGAGGCTGCAGTTAAATAGCAATTCCAGAGGGCCTGATAAGTAATGTTTCATGCTATTTAGAAGGCATCCTGGGATATTATCTGGGAGTATCAATGCAGGGTTTGCCTTAGAGAGAGCAGAGAGGACCTGTTGCCTAGTGATGGTAGGGGAAGTTATATCTGATGATATTTCTTAAGGTGAGGTTTAGAGGGAGACAGGAGTAAAGTTAGAAATTAATTTGTCAGCCAGTAGGTTTGCTATATCTTCTGGCTCAGTATATGACTCCATTAACAATGAGTTCTGTACACAATTGTGTATTGCCTTTGAGGTTACGGACATAGCTAAGGAATGCCTGGTGGTCATCCTTGGCCTGGAAGGTCAAAGTTACCTCAAATTTTATATGACTCCATTAACAATGAGCTCTGTACACAATTGTGTATTGCCTTTGAGGTTACGGACATAGCTAAGGAATGTCTGGTGGTCATCCTTGGCCTGGAAGGTCAAATTTACCTCAAATTTGGCTTTGTTAGACTTTATTTGTCCTCTGAGTTGTTTGTTTAGTTTGAAAGTACTTCTGTCCTTCTGGGTGCTACACCTCCTAATTTTGGGCATGATTTTCTTTCTTCTATTATATAGCCTATTGGTGGTGTGATTCTACCAGGGTAGCTTGTTTTTGAGTTAGTTCTGTAATTCTTCCTGGTGGGTACAGCTGCCTGTATGCAGCAATTAACATGCTTGTGTAGGGTTTTTGTGAGCAGTTCCACTTAGGAACCACTGTTCTCAGGGTTTATTGGGGCTTGAAATTTGACCAGGTTATTATTTAATAGTCAGAAGTTAACCTTAGAGTAGTTCCTGAACATTCCAGGGTTAGCTGGGGTACCAGGTTTTATTTTTATTTCAAAGGAGACAATTTTGTGGTCTGACCTTACCATAGAAGGCATTACACTTTGGGGGGGCGTGCATCATTCTCCATATTAGTGAGGACCAGATCCAGTATGTTTGCACCCCAGGTTGACATATTGAAAGTGTGGTCCAGGGAGTTTGCGTTTGCAGGAATCTCTGAGCTTGCACATTTGTTGTCATGTATCATTCCCAGTTAATAGTGGGGTACTTAAAGTTACTCTTGAATATGGAATTGGGTTGGATGGTAAATGTTTCCATTAAGCTTAAATACATGTTATGGTCTTCCTGGGTTATAGAGGGGGAGCTATAGCTTGCAAGGAAATTGTATGGGATTTTGCCTATGATGATTTGAACATGGAGAAGCTCAAATGCATTGTCCTGTTTGACTAGCCTTGAGGTATATTTATTTTTATATAATTCGAGACACCTCCACCTTTAGTCCCTGTCCTAATAATCTTTTCATAGTTGTATAAAATACAACTCTCAATAATTTTGTTTGTGACTGTAGACTTAGTAGAAGGGAAATTCCAGTCAGTTTCTGGAAGGTTAATGTCCCTCATGATTATAACATATTCTTGACAAAATAATTTGCATATATTACCACATAACCTGCTATCATGTTTTTTTCCTGAGCTGGAGGGGGTTCTAAAGAAGATTCTCACCCTCCAGTCACATTTTGCCAACTTAATTTCACCATCAAAAGTTCCAGCAATTCATTAGAATGAATAGTCATGGAGACAAAGTTAGCAGACACATATTTAAGGGTCGGTGTTAAATAAACAAATGCTTAAAATGTCGAGTGCAACATACTCTAACAGTTTTAAGCGAATGTTTATTTAATTGACCGCTCAGAACTTCAGAAAACGGAGTTCTGAAATATTTTATTTGGCCAGCACTGACGTATTTGACATAATACGTCATGTAGGCTAGTGCTAATGGCGCCGTATGGTGCAGGATGGGAGAATTTCCCTTTTCTTCACTGAAGTGCTGTCTCGGAGTTGGCATATTTAAATAGGGGGGGGTGGGGGGTACAGGGGGCTTGCCCTCTGCTTGCAACATTACAGTATGTTTTCCATTTTTGTTTTTGTTACTGTATCTATGTACCTTGTATTAGTTGGTTTTGTGTACTGTAGCACTTGGGAGGGGTAGGAGGCAAAACAAAACATTTCGAGATGTGTGTTTCGATATTCTGAGCGGTCGGTTAAATAAACTTTCGCTTCAAAGTGTTCAAGTATGTTGTACTCGACATTTAAGCCTTTGTTTATTTAACACAGACCCCTAAATATAGACCTATATTTAAGTACACCACCACCTTTGTGGTTCAAACAAACCACATGACATCCCTTAAACCCTTGAAGAAGTGAAAGTTTGTTGCAGTCATTAAAGCAAGTTTCAGTAAAGCTCAAGAAATCATACTTTTTACCTTGTATTATACATTCTAAGTCTACACATTTGTTGTTTAAGCTTCTGCAATTACAAAAATACATTTTCAAGGGATTTAATCACATTATTTCTGCACCTCCATCTGCTCCAAAAAGGATGAATATCTTTCCTAAGGAAATTACCAACTAATCTGTTTCCAGCATGGCAGAGATGAAGCCAATCTTTAATGAAATAGTTATTTTAACTCCTACCAGGTAGTTATTACTTTGAAATAATTAATTAGTGAAATTCTACATATGATGTTTGTCATTGCTTTTGCCAACATTTTTTTTCTTCATTTTTTAACACCTACCAGAGACTAGCAAAAATATTATTAAATAATCTAATCCTTTGGGAGTTACTTGATCCCACCATCTCAAAAAACACTTTCAAACACCTCAGTACTAGTGTGATCAATATTTTGTTGCCTGGTACAATAATAAATGTATAATAAGGAAAATAATTTTTAAAAAACAGTTTGATTGTTTCTAACATGTCAGCCATTTTTCCACTTGTTATGCAACTAACAATGACACTCTCTTGGTTCATTCTCTGGAGAACATTACACATTCCTCTCAACATGGAGTTGACCAACCTGGGGACACTGTTTTTTTTTTTTTTACTCAGGATGTGGCTCACTACCTACAATAGTGGATGGTAACATGTTCTCATTTCTGCCAGTACCCTCCCTCCCAGGCCTTCTTCTCTTTTTAACCTCTTGAAATTGTTCCTCCTCACTTCAATATCACTCCACAATATTTTATTTTGATTAGAAGTAAAATAACCATTAATAATTAAATCTTTAGATTGAGTGTGTGAGGTCAACCTTACATTATTGTGTTTATTTACTACTGGGACATCAGAAATGAGGTTGAATTGTATTAACACCTCACAGGGAGTTAAGTCAGTATTGCTTTTTTTCTAGGCATCTTGTTCAAGTTGTTTATTTGGACTACTGACATTAATATCATCCGTTTCAATATCAATATCATGATTTCCACAAACAGGGTTAATTGTTTGTACCATCATGTTTTAATAGGATAAAGATTTATATTATTGAGATTATCTAAAATTTTGGGATCCACTTGCCCATTTGATTTGAGATCCTGGCATTTGCTACTGATATCATTCATATCTTCCCATCCCTGTCTTGTTAAATGTTACATTACTTACACAGAGAGAGAAGAAACCTTGATTTACTATGTCCTCCAAACAGAATTCATCCTCCTGCTCCATCATAACCTGATAGAAATCTTTGAATGTGTTACCACTGTGTAACAAAAACACACAGTCACCCAGGAACACTGCCCAACATGCCTAACATGAGTTTGCTCAATTAGAGTGACTGTTAAGTAAGGACAGCTCTTGCCTAACTGGCTGATGCACTAAACACTCACTCCAACAGACACATGTGCAAAGCTCAAGGAAATAAAAGGAATTTAAAGATTTTTAATCTCATCTTGCCCTTAAAATACTGTAGAGAAAACAAAGTAATGAACATTTCACTTCCCAAATGCAGCACACTCAAAATAAATCAGAAAATACAATTACAGCTCTTTGTCACTCAGTTAGGGCAGACATAATAAATAAGAACTGTTCTTGCCTGATTGGCTGTCACATTAAACACTCCCTACAGCACACTCGTCCAAAGTCCAAGAAAAATAAAGGGATTTTAAAGCTTTTTAATCTCCTCTTGTCCTTAAAAAGACCATAGTGTAACAAGCATCCAAATGGCTACCAAAGTGCTTCACTGCACTGACATGCCACTAAGTTTAACTGGGTAATATAAGAAAGCAAAGAAGGTAGATCCTCAAAACAACAGAAATAAACATGCTCTAAGGGGGATTAGGGGGGCAACCTCACACTAGGGTTGCCACCATTCATTGTGTCTAAAAACTAGACTCAGGCCATACCCCTTGCACCTCCCACAACCCCAGCCATGCCTCACCCGCTTTCCACCCATTTTGTGATATCATCATGTCAGACAAGTGGGAACACCCTCTCTTTCTGTTCGTGATGCCTTTTTTCTGCTGATTTACTATGCTAAATCCACCAATTTAACAAACCTGATAGTCGGTTTCTTTTTTGAAACAGAATACTGGAGTTTGTACGGTGTTTTCTGGACTACTGAACAATCAGTTTGATTTCCAGATGGATAGATGAAACACTACTCCCACACCTCCTGCTAATGATATATATATATATCATACACTAGATCGAATTTTCACTAATTCGAAATAGTGCATGGAGTGCTCATTGCAGCCAAAGTGCACTTAATTGAAAGTGCACTTACGCGAAGTTTAGCACAATGAACGGGTGTTGTACTGAACTTCCGTGCAGTACTCATGGACCTTAGGGTTAGGGCACGGGTCATAGGGGCTATCCCCTTACTATGACCCGTGCCCTAACCCTAAGGTCCATGGCGACTGCAGTGCAGTGAAGGACATAGCAATGTCCTCCACTATGGTGCGATAGTCACGAACCTTAGGGTTAGGGCATGGGTTAGGGTAAGTGGATAGCTTTACTAACTATCCCCTTAACCTAACCCGTGCCCTAACCCTAAGGTCCGTGACTATCGCACCATAGTGGAGGACATATCTTGTTTTTTATGTCCTCCACTGTGCTGCGGTGTTTTCGGTGAAGTGCACTTACGCAAAAGTTCACTTTCATTAAAGTGAACTTTCGCAGAAGTGAGGCTTCCTATTACAAGTTCGAAGTAGCGAACTTTCGCTCTTGTAATAGGAATCCATATGTATATATATATATATATATATATATATATATATATATATATATATATAAATATAAATATAAAACTCTGATATTGCACACAATGGTGGGGAAAGGGAAAAAAACAGTCCCTATTATATCGTGATTTCAGGCAGATGCTAAGACAGCTGTTTATCATATTTGATTTTCAGTCTTTTTGGGTTGATTTTTTTAGTGTTGGTATTTAAAACATTCAACATTCTGAATGGAACCCAAGGTTTCTTAGAGATGGGTGGGGGGGGGTCCCCTTTCAGTTGTGTAACACAGCAACTGATAATTTAAATAATCATCAAATCTCTGTTACAGTGGGGGAAGGCTGACAAAGTTCACTGAAATTAATAGTGCCATCATTTTCTTTAAAGTATTTTCCATTAGCAGCCCTAGTGGTTTTCTTGGAGATGTGGTTTTCTTTTCAGGTATGCAGCACAGCAGGTGATAATTGAAGTGATCAGCTACTATTTGTTACAATGTGGAAGGCTGATACAATTTGCAGATTATGTTGTTCTTTAATCACTGTTGCAGTATTCCTTGTGAGAGGGATATCCTGCTAATGATAGATATATGTCTGGCCATCATATGAAAGCCTTGAGCCCTTCCAGGTGCCATACATCAAACAAATGTCCGATGTCCAAAATGTAAGGTACATATGTGACACGAGTGCCAAATGCACAGCACTTCTTTTCTGCCAGTCCAAACGCTGTGTTTTGAGTTCAGTCTGAAAAACATTCATCTAGCATCAGCTCAGAACCTAGGACAGATAAATACCCGACTGGAGACTCTTCCTTTTTGCTCTCATTGTGGGTTTCACTGAAGGTACATGTCATCCAAAAAGGAGAAATGGGAGTATGGGAGGCAGAGTCACCATAAGGTACATGCCATCCAAAAAGGGGAAATGTGTGTGTGGGAGGCAGATACACCATAAGGATAGACACAAGAAGTACCTTTTTAGTTTGGGTGCAGACCATGACTGCAAACATTGTGATATTTGCCAGGTGTTTGTTCTCAAGACCTCACACACTCAGTTTATTTAAAGAATCAACTGTTGAAGTTGCTTGCTCAAGGGACCATGACCTCTGAATCTGCCTGCCCCAAAGTCCAGCTACCTTGAAAAAAGAAGTCTAAAAATTTGCAATTGAAGACTTCTGCTGTCAAGTCACTGCCACATATCTGTGTAGGGTCAAATGAAGAGCCCAAGATCTGTCCAATTCCAACACCTCCTCCCTCTGTGACAACCCATTTGGAGGCCAACACAGAGCAGGTAATTCCCACATCCTCTGAGGCTGAGCCAAAGCCCACCTTATACACGAAGGGGGAAGCATACCTGATAACTTCCTAAAATCTTAGGGGGATTCCACAAATACTTGTCAGAGAAGAAATACCTGGTTCCCTTATAGAGGTACATCAGGGTTCAGAACCTCCTAAGTTTGTTAGGGCTGAGGTTCCTGTGAAAAGAAGCAGAAGACTAGGCATGTGACCAAGGCTGGCCTTTGGCCAACTGGTGCCCTAGGCAAAAGGGCTCCACAGTGCCCTGCCACCAGCTGGTCTACCTACACTATCCCGATTACTGGAAAAACAACCCTGCTAGAACGGTGCCTTAGGCAGCTGCCTAGTTGACCTTTGCCTAAGGCCGGTTATACATGTAATTCTTGTTGCTAAAGACCATCATAAGGAGTGACAAGACTTCACCTAAGGTGTTTTTAAAGCCCTTATGGCCTTACAACCTCCACAAGGGTTTTTCGGTTCCTGTTCTAGTCTATCAGAAGGGACTTTTTCTTTCTGTACAAATGAAGACCTGGGGAGGCGGGGCACCAGTCTTGAGAATACCCCAGCATCCCAGAAGCTATAAAAGACAGCTGTGCCTCTGTGTGTGTATGTGGGAAGGGGGTAGGGACAGTGTGTGAGTGGTTTCTGTGTGTATGTGTGCTTGACTGTGGTCTGCTAGATGCCATGCTGTCTACCAGTGCAGGTTGTTAGGGAGCTCAGTTGAGCAGTTGTTCAAACTTGAGTAACTCACAATTGCATAAATTCTCTTTTAATGAGATTTAGTGATACTGAGATGGTGCATTTTAATAAGGAGCAGTGTAGCTTGCCTTATCAGTACTGCATGAGTTGTGCAGCTGCACCTTTCACTATGACTGGACCTCATTGTTTTAAATCTGTAATTATGCAGATCTGATATCAGCCCATCCCAAACTTCAGCATTACTGCAGTACCAATGTTGAAGTTGCATGTCTTCCAGTAATATCAATAACATTCCTCATCATCTCAGTAATCTGTAAATTGACAATTATTGTATTTCATTACAAAAAAAAAAATCAGCTTTCAACAAAGATGTTACTGTTTCACTTTGATTTAGTTTTGCATGGTCTTTGGACCTAAACATTCCCTTCTACACACTTCAGTGCTCTTCAAGAGACATAGTGCAAGGTGTACTAGTCTGGAATTTTTCTCCTTGCAAGTTAAAACGTTCACTTATTATCTTTATTTCAGAAAGGTTTAAACGTTCTTGTTTGAAATGACCATGTGCAAATACACTGGCAGTGTAAATTTGCAGTTTATAATTATTCCCTTGGAAGTGTGGCCTTTGTTCTTTTCATGTGCTTTGCTGATATTTACACATTCCTGTTACAGTATCATGATAATGTATCGTTTATATAAGTTTATCTTGCATGTTTTAACCTGACTGTGTATTTCTTTTCATTTGCGTTTTACAATAATTAGGTCATCTTGCCTGAGAAAGGACTCCAGCATTCCAGATCACATGCCTGTTAAAACAGTAGCATAAATTCACTCTTTGTAATTAGAAATGTTGTTCATGTAAACAGGTAAACAGTGAGGTTTAGATGAATACTGACCTTGCGCTAATTAAAAATAAAGCACAGTGTGCAGTAGGCTCTGTGCTGCAGAAGGCTAAAGTCCTTGTGACTCAGATCATCCAAAATACCAAATGTATGATACTCAGAACCAAACCCAAGCTTGCCAGGGTCCCCAACAACTGATGTGTCCCTCAATAACGTAACTCCCTTTGACACCATCGAACAGTTCCACAACCTAGGAATTTGGTTAGATCAGCATCTTAACTTGCAACACCATATACAAGTAACCAAATCATAAATCAACTCACTACTCTTCTGGGCAATTAAATTTTTTCAATTTCTCTGCCCTGAAGGAAGAATAGCCAAGGGTAAAGTGGCGCTGCTTTCATATCTTGAATATGTGATACCCCCAGTGGCATCTGCTGCCGAGATACAATGTCCTCCTTACAAACATATGCCAGCATTTGCAGATGTATTACGCACACACAACACTCTCTCTCTCTTTGAAGACACATTGTCACTGCCAAACTGTATCCAAAGAAGACTGGCTACCATCACTCATAAGATAAAACTTCTGTTATGCTCCCTACCCTTCAAAGTTATCAACCATTAATTCTTTCCTTTCTTTGCCAGCTATTTATTTCCATGTACTTTAGACCACAATATTCAGTTCCTTCTCTCCAAAATATCATGCCTCTAAAAAACAAGATTAAAGCTGCACTGTTCAGGCCACAAGCTTCTCCAGTCTAGAACCACAAATCTGTGAATCCCTTCCAACCTGTCTTAAAGAATACTCCTTTAAAGTATTCAGACAGGAACTGGAACACTTCTTCTTCTTCTTCAAAGGTGCCTCTTGCACCTGTTACACAATGGGTTTAAATACCTAACTCTACCACCCTCCCATTTCATCTCTCAGTCACACATGAATGCCATTGTTTTGCATACACCTATCCACTTTAAAGAACAACCCATGACTTAAGCTGTACTTAGTAATGTACATAAGTACAACTAATTTCTCCCACATGTTTTACTTGTTGTTCTTCCTTTGGCTTTTCCCGGTTAGGGGTCGCCACAGCAGAACTCAGGTCCGCTAATGATTGGCAGTAGATTTTCTTACAGGTGCCGATGTGCCAGCTCGATGCCCAACCTTCAGCGAAGGCACGTCCATTTTATGCATGTCTTTCGAGCGCCACTCGACCATGGGGAGGACATGCAGACTCCACGCAGAAGGCGCTCCAGCCAAAAATCGAACGGGAGAACCTCTTGCAGTGAGGCAACAATGCTACCGCTGCACCACCACGGCTATATTCTCACTTGCTTTACTATCTCTGTTAATTACTCTCCTAACAACAAATTCTCATTGCCTTCCCTGTGTTTATTGTTTCAGGCTGAACTTCTATTTTATGTTCACTGATTCTCTGTTACTTTCGTGTTTCACTGTATGCTGTAATGCTAAGTTTGTATTCTGTACTTCAGTGTATTTCTTGTAAATAGTCCAAAGAGAGCAGTGTTCTAACTGGGATAACACATTTAAAATTGATTAGTGGCCTGAGTATAGGAGGGGAGAGTGGATTGGAGTGAGTATCCAACACCCAGTCAGATAAAGAGACAAGCGCAAATGTTGGGTTCATTTTGAAAGAACTTTGTAGGAAGCTCAGAATTACCCTCGTCTTGAACAAGTTGATTGTGTGATGGTACTGTTTTCTGAAATAGGGCAATTTATATTTATAAATATGTATATTTAAAAATATCAGTATATATATATATATATATATATATATATATTTTTTTTTTTTTTTTTCCTATTATTTATAGTGCAGCACAGTGGCACAACGAATAGTGTTGTTGCCTTGCAGCAAGAAGTTCCTGGTTCAGTTCTCAGCCAGGTACTTTCTGTGCAGACTCTGGATGTCCTCCCTGTGTTCACATGGGTTTCTTGTAGGTGCTCTGGTTTCCTCTCACATTCCAAAAACATGCAGTAGGTGGATTGGACATTCTAAACTGGCCATAGGTGTGAGTGTGTGTTTTGGAAGAACAACCGTGGCAGAGCTAGCCACCTGGCAGTGTGACGAACCTTGGCTCTAGATGATTGTCACTGTTGAAGTGATACCCTGACCCCAAGTGCAAAAATGGGAAATAGGGGTTGGGGTTGCATGGAAGGGTTAGAAGAAGACTCCACCCTCTATGAAAGCGATATTGTTGTACCTGGTTTACTGGGTGAGGAATCAGGCCCATAACATCATGTCTAGATAGTAATGAAGAAAGTGAAGAAGTAGTTGACCTTAATATCAGCCACCTTAACTTTAAGGAAGTATAGTGTGAAGACCCCACATTTAGGAAAGATAGGGGAATTTACAGCTGAATAATGAGGATGTCATTTCTACAAAACCCAACACAAGTTATCCTAACTAGATTACCAAAACCCTTAATTATCAAGTTGATTGAAAAGGGATAATATAATTACTGGTGCCCCAACCTTTTAGAAAAAGTGTACTGAAGTTAATGCACAAACATGTAGTTGGGGGTTTTAAGACTGGAGAAAGTTGGGAAAGTTCCTTTGGCCTGGTATCTTTTTTGCTATGAAAGTATTGTTCTTCCTGCTCTAATTTCCAAAAAGCAGTTTCAAACTTTGGGTTCTTTTGTCCATTAGTAGTATTCCATACTATGGAGGTGTTCTTTAAAAATAATAGCTATGGACAGAGTGAGACCCTTAGTCAATACAGCAAACAACATCAGTATATATTAGCAGTATTGAATTACGCTAGCCATTTCCCTGAGGCTGTCCCTCTGAGAAGGATGACTATTAAAGTCATAGTCAAAGAGTCCATGCTTATGTTTTCTTAGGATGGACCACCTAAATGAATTTTAGCTGATCAGAGGATACCATTTATGTTGAAAGTAGTAAAAAAGCAGGTCTAATTCGTTAAAATTAAACAACTTTAAATATTACTGTTGTTCATAAACACCAACAGATGAACAGATAAAACAATTTATTGAGACTTTAAAGTCTAAGCTAAGGTGGGTTATGGGTATAGATTGAAAAACTGGAATTAACATTTGCAGTACCTACTGTTTGCTATCAGGGAAGTACCTCAGATTTCCAATGTCTTTAGTCCATTTGAACTGTTGTATGTGACTCATCACAGGGATATTTTCAATATAGCTAAGGATGCCTGGGAGAAAAAGACTTCCACTTTCAAAAGTGTACTGTTTCTGGCATGCTAGAAACGATATTTACTGTCATACCAAATGAATGAGTGCATTTTAGAAGATGTACAAGCAGCCCAGACGTTCAGCTATAGCAAAAAATGCTAGCGTAATGAACTTTAAACCAAGATATAAAGTTTTGGTTTTGGTTCCTGTAATAGAGAATAATTTGCTGGCCAAGTGCCAAAGGCCCTTATAGATTCTCAAAAAATGTTTAACAAGTTAACTGAAAAATAAAGCAACCTGGGAAGCATAGATTGATACAAATCTACTTTATTATTGTTCTAAAACCCTGTAAAAAGCACTTCTACCTTATAGCTAGTTTGCCTTAGAAAACACGACAAGGCAAAATCCAAAACCAGATATACAAATTGACAAGGGCCAGTCCATACATCAGAAAAATAAGTACAGGAGTTTACTCAGTGAAATAATGACATATTTCAGTTCTGCCATGGGGGACCACATTATACAAGATATTTTTGTACTGATGAATGAAAAGTAAGGCTTAGGCCTTGTAGGATTTTTGAAGATAGAAGATTAGTCAAGAATCCAGCAGATGTTACTAAAAGAGTCCCCAAGTATATGTTATAGCTCCTTTGTTATAGTACCCAAGCCAGACAGCAGTATACAGTTTTGTAATGATGTTCAACTTTTAAATGAAATTTTGGAGTTAGATGCATATCCCATGGCAATGGTAGATAAATTCAAAGAAAAACTTGGAAAGACAAGATATCTAACTACTCTAGATCACACAAAAGGATACTGGCAAATACTGCTGATAAAGCAAGCTAAAGAAAGGTCTTTATTTTCGATTGCAGATTGCCTTTTTCAGTTTAGGGAATTGCCTTTTGGTTTCCATGGGCCTCTGCTACTTTTTTGGTGGCTGATGGAAGATCTTGTTAGCCTTTACCCATTATGCTGCTGTAAATTTAGATAATGGTATGATTTATAGCAAAGACTGGGTCAGTCACCTGCCTGAAGTGCCAGCTATTCTGGGTGGCTTAATAGTAGAAGGCTTAGCAGCCAATTTTTACAAATGTAAAATAGGAATGATGGAGGCCATATACAGTCTTCATAACTGTATGGGGAGTCATGAAACCTCAACAGAGAAAGCAGACCCTGTAAAAACGTGGCCTCAGACAATTACCAGAAAATGTAAACATTTTTAAGGCCTAACAGGGTATTAACACAAATTCATTCTGAACTTTGCATATCTAGCTGACCCATTAACAGATCCCTCCTGTGCCAAGGCACCTCAGAGGTCTAAGTGGATAGATGTTACTGCAAAAGCATGCTAAAGTTTAAAAACTGTACTATGTTTGCTACTAACCCCTGACCTTTCTAATACATTTTTAGTTTATATAGATGCCATAGAAGTGGGGTTATATGATTGATCTTGTCATAAGAATAAGAGGGTGAGAACACCCAATGTATATTTTGGGGCTGAAAGCTTATCCCGCAGAAAACTCATTGTGCAGCAATTGAAAGGGAGTGGCTTGCCATTAACTGGGCACTTATTCCCCCTTTAGTACTACTTACTGGGCTGGTCACTTGCACTAGTCACAAACCATAGTCCACTCCAATGATTGTCTGGCCATGGGGATAAGAATGACAAACTCACTTCACAGCCCTCAACTTTGCAGTCTTGCTTAAATGTCCTGATCTGCACTGCCTGGACTCCCTTCATGATTTTAGAGCATGGTGTGTGATGTGTCTTTAAGAAGCATAGCAAGTGATGAATGTGCATATATAAATAGGTGCATGCTGTACCCAGCGCAATTTTGAAAGTGCAGCCAGAGAGTAAGCATGTGAGAATGAATGTAGCTAATACTGACTAGACGAGTGACAATGATGATGAATGCAGCCTAGATAGGAAGTATAATCTGTCCCTGTAGTGCTGAACCTCCTGCATCTATGTTGAGGAGTCATGTAAAGTAGTGAATGGGGTGGGTAGTAGGAGAAAGGCTTTCCAGGACAGACTGCTTAGACATTTTATGGCTTCAGCTTCAAGACCTGCTCAGGCAGAAAAGGGTTAAACTATTTGAGGTGCCAGAGTGGGGCAGCACTGCACCAGCTAAAAAAATGGGTTTAGGAAATTGCAAATTTTAGACTAGTACAAAGAGGGGAACAGAAACACAAACCTTGTAAAATTACTCATTGTGGAATGAAAGTAATCATCTGAACTAGCATATAGCTGGTGTGATCTTTAAAAGTCTGCAGTTGATATTGGTATTGAGAGTGTTGTAACTGGAAAGAAAGAGAGAGAGGAAAGATCCCTGTGAAATGCAAGGGAAACTAGGCAGCTCAAGAATGATGAAAAACTGGGTACTGTTTGAAAAGAGAAATAAATCCTAAAACGTTTGCTAAGAGGTCTTGATATTCTGAAA
>NC_056733.1:196584820-196638894 GCF_019279795.1 Protopterus annectens
ATATCGATAAATATGGATACACACACCAAACTAGGAATTAATAATAATAATTCCTTGCAATGATGAGATAGAAGAATGCCATACAGGTGTTTAAGTATTAGAGAGTGGGCAAACTGTACATCAGCATAAGTAATGCCCACTGAAAAACAAGTCCACCTCTTCACGGCAGCATATCAAGCTGCTGTGGAGCTTGGACAGAAAAAAATGGTAGCCATTACATTACACTCACTAAGCAATACTTTTTCTCTTTAGCCATAGCTGGCGTTAGGCACTCGTGAAACCCGTGGCTGTGGAGAGCCCACGATTACCTCCCTGCAAATGAGGGCCCCATTCAGCAGCCACAGGATGCTCTGACCGGTGTTGCTCTTCTTCGGCTTGGCTCCTCATGGACGTCCGCATAGTCTAGTTTCCTGGACCCTGCTGTCACCGTGAAAATTGGAACTGTGTTTCCGTTTTTTTCCCCGCTGGCAAGCTGCACTCAATCAGGTCCACTTGCTGAAACAAGGGATCTGATTGGCTGCAGCAGCCTGTGAACTAAGTCTTTTTTTTTTTTTAATTTACTGTGGTTTTGCAAATCTTACAGTTTTGAAACTGAAAATGTAAATAGGAGCGGAACTTTCACAAATTAGCAAGAAGCTTCTAGCAGCAGTCTGCACACTATGGATGTCTTTTTTTTTAGTTTGATTTGTTAAACCTGAGAAAGTCATGGACTACGCCGAAAACTTCTGTCTCTAGAATCTAGATATTTTGATGAATGAACACGAGTCAGTATTATTTGACAGTGGTATTGCAAAATAACAATGAGTGTGTGACAAACTCTTTTGATGTGAAATTGGGAGGAACTTTAAGATTCAAAATGTGGAATGCGCCTCATAGTGAGGTATACTCCTGAGGTATGCAGTTCTCCTAAATTTGATTATATTATTTGAGGGATTTTTTTTTAGGGGGGGGGGTTGAGGGGATGAGTGCCAAATTCTCTGGGTACCTGGCAACCTAGCTAAAAAAAATGTCTGTAAAACCATCATGGTTATATGGTGCCCATATAAGTAAATGTCAAAACTTATTACTTGCATATTGCTATTAGATATCCAATAAGCACATAATCATAATATTTATGGATTTATATATCTGAGGAGGCACTATGAGATTGGGCAGTGAGATAGCCGATTGACAAAATACTGGGTTATGCATATCAATTTCACTTTTTAACAGACATTTTTCCTAAATGTACTTTAAAAATACTCACACAAAGACAAGTGTCCTAAACTGTCTTCAAGCCATCTGCAAAGAGTGTTTAGAGACAAAAATACTGTGTATGCACAAGTCAGTGGGTCACACTAAAAATTTGATGGATAGTAGAACAGTTTTGATGTTTTAATTTTACTTGAGACAATCACAGAATGCCATCTTGCTTAAGCAAGATAAACACTTTCTATCATTTATACCATTTATAAAAATACTATTTTTTTAATCAGTCTTTACCAAAGCAGTCCAAAATTAATACACCACTTCAAACTAAAACTGCCTACGTACAGATTTTGCTAACACTGAATTAGGCAAACAATTTCAAGAAAAACACATACTGTATACTCTTGTGTTGTGAGAGTAACACTGCAAGCACCTTCATACTATGACAATAAATGCCAATTAATGTACTTGCAATGCAATAAAAAGAATCTATGATTGTGTGCTGAGGCATATCTGAATATGTCCTGCGATATAAATGTAATTGTTTGTTTTATTTATTAAATCAAGCATGATGACAAAAAGGACAGAGAGAATCCAAACAACTAGCAGATGAATATGTGTGAGAAAACTAGTATGTCCTACCTGTAGCAGTGCAGAATGAATAATCAGAATTACTTGACAGAAATGTCTAAATTATACAGTATCTCCTGGTTAACATTCAAGTACAGATAAAATGAAAGTAAGAAATGCAGACACACATGTAGAATATCTCTGTTATGTTTCGTATACTATGACTTCCTCTCTCACCTCCTGAATGACTGCCTGACTCATCACTCACTGTTCCCTTTACTTCTTCTGAAATAGCAGCCAGAAGCCACGTAGCTGAAACACGTAATCCATGACTATGTGCAAAAGATGAAAAAAGATATATTTTTTATTTTTTCATGAATTACTACACTTTTATTTTATTTATTTATTTTGTTATCCCTGAATGCCGTCATGGAGGCAGACATCCAGACGAGACCTGTTTTCTTTGCAAAGGTAAATCTGCCCTGTAATATATTGTGAGAGCACAGATTGTAAGGTAAAGATGCTCATCCATATGTTGTCAAACTATACTTTCATTCACTTATAATGGAATACCTGAAACATATAGTCAAGTCTGCATATTAAGTATCATTGAACAGTCTGCACTGAGTTTTACAAATGTTTTTCCTATTCACATTCTTGAAAGAAGTTTGCGAAGGCGTCAACAAATTACTGAGATAAAAAAAAAGACTTTACAAGGATCAGTTTTGTAAGTTTTGGTTCTTGGCCAAGTTACTCCTGTCTCCTCTCCTTCAGTGAACCAGAGTCCTACATTTCCAACTTGGCTAGGTTGGGATAGGTTCCTGACCCAGAGACTCCCTATACTCTGGAATAGACTGCCCATACATGTCAAGCTGAGCGCCTCTTTGGCCCTCTTCAAAAGGAACCTTGACAATTGGATGGGAGATAGGAAATTCACCCTGGGGATCACGTCAGTCACCCTGCTAGACAGGGGACCAGGGAAATAAATATTCTGGGAAGAAATAGCCAGGGAATTGTTATGGCTAGGCTTGTATAGGCCCTAGGGCCGATAGCCTAGTACCAACCTATGAACCTATGCATGGCAATAGACATCAAACAAATCACTTAGCCTGGTGTTCCACAGAAACTGTGTCCTCATGTGACTCTTTACTCCTGCCTTCTGAGTAACACTTTTCCAGGAATTAATAGTAACAAAAAATACATGTGTCTAACAAGAGTTTAGGCATTCTAACCATTTTTTAAATGTACACTGAGAAATGCGTTCTGGTTGCACACATGGTTATCTTTGCATAGTAATCCTGTTATAGCTTGACCTGAGCTATATTATTCCATGTAGAATGGATGCGTTTGTTTTTAACAATGATCTCTCAAGTCACTGATGTGAATTTCAATGTGGGGCTGTATGATGATACAGACTGATGGTGGCTGAGCTTCACTGGTTTTGGCTGTGGTATGGGTCGATGAAGCACAGCAGTAACATTCCTGCACTTCGCTCATTGGCATACAGTGCTAACATGAGCACTTATTTCATGTCTTCACCAGCTGGCTTACATGTGTTCTCTGCTACTGCATGATAGTTTGGGTGGGTACTGGATGCTAATATATGTACAGGCTTGAAATTATAAGGCACAGAGGTAAGAGACTTATGCTGACAGACCATCTTTGCAGACAGTACTCTATGTGTCAGTGAAACAGAACAACAGCACTATAACACTTGTAACCTTATAAAATATTTGCAAATCAATCACACACTACACCAGGCTAAATATACCTTCAGCAATTAAGTCCTTGTTTCACTCGAGCACAAGACTTACTGTAGTGATGTCACTTGTACCACCATGAATTTGACTACAGCTCAAACATACAGGTCTACTGAAGCAAACTGGTACTGTCATGAAAAGCAGTGATCCCAGTATTAAGTCTATTGCTTAGGATGAGGCTGTGATGAAAAAGTGGCAAAGATTTTTACAATATATATTGGAAAGGACATTAGGGTAGAGAAACCATCCCTGGTAAAACAGATGACCTACAGCATAAACCATTGGTTGCTACAATCAGCTGCAAGCAGTGGTCAGAGAAGGCACTAAAGTCAGAGATTAGGAAGACAATCTGGAATTTGACTGGAAGGAAAGATCAAGACATCAAGTACATACTCAGAGCGCTAGCACCTCAGCAGGAGATGAAATAGGTAGAGATTAGGCCAAAGAGGACATTAAAATAGTTTAGGTACATGTGTAGAAAAGTAGAAGACAATTCAGTGAAGATTTTAAACAAGCAAGAAGACAAGGGTAACTGAGGGTTCATAGGTTCATAGGAGATTACTAGGCTAAAAGCTCAAGAGCCATTACAAGTCTAGCCAGTTTTTAGTCAGATTTCGCACAATTTTCTGTCACTAGGGAAAAGATAAAAAGGGACAGCAAGTGGGGTTTTGACTGCTTTTATAGACTGCCTATGTCTATAAGGGGCATGGGCATCACCCCAGGAGTGAATTTATGATTTCCCATCCATCTGTCCAGATTGCGTTTGAAGATAGTCAGGGAGGGGCTCTGCTTTACGTGAATAGGAAGCCTACTCCAGAGGAGGGGCAATGTCTGGGACACATATATGTCTCTCCAGCATGACATATTCATGTCAGACATCAGGTTTAGATCTTTGGAGCAGGTAACCCCCATGCAGTTATTTTTTGGAAATATGCAACATTTCCATCATGGCTGGATCAGAGACTGCCATGTAGCTCAGACACAGATCGCCTCTCAGTAATCGGTAGGAAACTGAATACAGTGATAGGGCTTTTAATCGGTATATATATATATATATATATATATATATATATATATGTTGGAGAAAATGCCAAAGGGTGCTTTGTACTCAATTATTGGTCTGATGATGTTTGAGTACAGTGGTACTATGACATCCTTAGATCTGGATACCATGCCCTTACTTAGAAGCTGAGCCACATAGAAGGCTTTCCTCACCACTGTAAACACATGGAGGTCAAAGTTCAGATTACTATCTATCTCAGTACCCAAATTTCTCACCACCAGGTCCATTCTTACTGGGGTGCTATCAAGGTTGTAATTTGAGGGGTGATTGATTTCCCAAAGGGCATTATTATGCACTTCTTTGCATTTAGATTGAAGCCCTGGCTCTGACACCAATCATTAGTCTGCATCAGACCTTTCTGTAGGATATCAGCATCATTTGAGGAGTCAATGATTGCCCCAACTTCCAGTCAACAACAAAGCTGGTCAGCCAAAGGCAAGCTACATTTGTCTTGACATCTGAAAAGTATATTTCAAAGAAGAGGGGCCCAGCACTGAGCCCTGTGGTACTCTACTGGTGACTGGCTTCTTGCTGGATGTAGATTTCCCCACTCTAACAGCATGTGTCCTATCAGTGAGCCATTTGGCTATCCATCTGGTGACATAGAGGTTTCTGCCCAATTTTGTGAGTTTATCTATAATACCAGAGTAGAGTATTGTGTCAAATGCCTTGGCCAGGTCATAGTAGGTGGTATGCACTGTCTCATCCTCATCCAATGCCTTAGTGACCTTCTCAAAGAAGGCCACCAGACTGACCAGGCAAGACCTGCCCTTCACAAAGCTGAACTGGATTGGGTATAGAGTCTGGAGATTTTCTATGCTGTTGTTAATCAGATCCATGATTATCATTCCATAGCCTTGCATATGAGGCTAGTCAGACTTATGGGTCAGTAGTTTCCTGTATCAGTTGATGGTCTCCTCTTGTTCAGAGGGATGACTGTTGTCCTTCACTCTACTGGGACAAAGCCTTTCTGGATATTGTGATTAAGTAGAGATCCAAGTGGGTCTGCTAGGTCATGTTTCAAAGTATTTAATAGTTACCCTGGGATTCTGTCAGGACCCATTGATGCCATGTTTCTAGCTTTACAGAGTGCAGTGACACCCTGTTCTTTTGAGATAACAGTCAAAGGAATGCTAGGGGTATTTTATGCAAATTGACCAGAGGTGATGAGGGGTGAAATTTGAGATTAATTTATTGGCCAGCAGGTTTTCTATTTCTTCTGGCTAAGTATAGGTAATGCCATCTACAGCCAACTAAGATATTGTTGAGTGTTTTCCTTAAGATTTCAGACACAAGTAAAAATGCTTTGTGGTTATCCTTTGCTTAGGAGACTATTTTAGCCTTAACAATTTAAGCACAGCCAAGGATAACCATAATGCCATTTACAGCTATGTAGGTAGTCTAAGAGGTAGGACCCAAGCATGTGCAGAACTAGTGACTAATGGTATCACACACACTGGCCCGCAGAGATAACAAACTCACTAGCAGATAGGTCTGGCAAAAATTTCACTCCCTTATCCCCTCCAAACTTATCACAAACCTTCCCCCAACCCCCACCACCACCAATCTAGACAGCAGGTCATTAAGGCCTTGTCCAAGGCAAAAAACAGTCTCTATGGGACCATATGGTATCCCAGTTGTCTTCTAAACAGGCTAAAACATTAATTAGCATCACCATTAAGTACCATTTTCAATCTCAGCCTAACCACAGGCTATGTTCCTGTGGAAAATAGAACAGCAACAGTTATTCCTCCCCACAAAGGTGGCCTAGCAACAGACTTGGGGAATTATAGACCCATAAGCCTGACCATCCTCATCTGTAAGGCCATGGAACGTATCATTATGGACCTCATAAATAAAGACATAGGAGACTTCCAAACCCTGGATCCAACCCAATTTGGCTTCGCAAAGGGCAGATTCTGCATGTTAAATCTGATGGATTTCTTCAAAAATGTGACCAGGGCCATTGATGAGGGCAAATCTGTGCACACAGCATACTTTGACTTTGCAAGGGCTTTCAACACAATCCCACACTCAGGCATTACCAATAAATTTAGCAAACTGAATGTAAACCCCTTTGCTGTTAAGACTGGTTGCCAACTGCCTCACACAATGAACACGCACTATCAAAGTGGGTGACTTCACATCAGCCAGCAGACCTGTCATCAGTGGGGTGCCATAGGGGTGAGTGCTGGGCCCCCTACTATTTGCATGCACTTTCCTCACAATCACACATCAGGCATGCATACAGGTGGCTGCCTTTGGGGGTTAGGGTTGAGGAGTGAGGAGGTATGCTATGTATATGTATTGCAGCAATCACTTGAAATACATGACTGTGCCCATTTGAACTTTTGCTTTCATCCCAATCTAACACCAGAGGGATGCATAGGGAGTGACTGTCTTTTTGGGGGGATTAGGGAGGCAGACAGTATTCCAAGACAGGATCTGTGTATCCTCACAACAAACTGGCTTGTTCGTTTATTGTGAGTTATGATTTTGTCAGCTTTGAACATTAAGCCATGGGCATAATTCATGTCTTCATTGATATAAAAAAGTAAGACTGCAATTCTTTTTCTTACTCATGAATTTTGTTTAGGTTACTGTTGGATTAAACGTTTGGAAAATGCTTTAAAATGCATTCTAGAGCATCTATAACCCCATATGGCTTCTGGGAGAGTGGCTTAATTGAGTTATTTCCTAAATGGCTATCACTGTGCTGTCTTGGTCAGGAAAGATATGTTGAAAGGATGTAAAGAAAATTCAAGCTGAACAGCAACACCGCATTTCTTTCTTTAATCATATTTTTTGTTCAAGCTGTCATTGGATGAAAAAGTTGTGCAAAAATGGAAAAAAAAGAACTAAAAGCACTTCAGAGCATATATAAAGTCATGGCTTCTTGAAAAAGCTGAAGAGAAAAGTAAAATATGAGAAATGGAAGAAAAAAGTAACTTGCATGGTGTGGGGAACCCAAGATGGGGAGAAACAAAGGGGAGTACTGGAGGATGTATGTGTTTTGGGGGGCTGAAACAGTAGGCAGTGCCCCAGGGCACCATTTCACCTAAGTCCAGCAGTGTACAGAGTTGTTGTAATGTATCCTTGTTACATCTAAATGACAATAATTGTGACTGTCCCTTTGTGAGAAAGGCCAACATACTGTGGTACATAAGCTTGTTGTAATGTAAGAGCATTGTAGCTATAGGCCAGACTGTGTATACTTCTCCTAAAAGTTTGCAGCATGAGCTAAAAGGATGGCTAGGAAGTCTGTTAGTTACAGGGTGATACTTATACAAGAAGTGCTCGGGGGGGGGGCCCAACTTGACATTTGCTGGGGGCCCCCAAAATGCTAACACCGGCCCTGTATTTAGCGAGTTTGAAAAAGCTGAAGAGAAAAGTAAAATATGAGAAATGGAAGAAAAAAGTAACTTGCATGGTGTGGGGAACCCAAGATGGGGAGAAACAAAGGGGAGTACTGGAGGATGTATGTGTTTTGGGGGGCTGAAACAGTAGGCAGTGCCCCAGGGCACCATTTCACCTAAGTCCAGCAGTGTACAGAGTTGTTGTAATGTATCCTTGTTACATCTAAATGACAATAATTGTGACTGTCCCTTTGTGAGAAAGGCCAACATACTGTGGTACATAAGCTTGTTGTAATGTAAGAGCATTGTAGCTATAGGCCAGACTGTGTATACTTCTCCTAAAAGTTTGCAGCATGAGCTAAAAGGATGGCTAGGAAGTCTGTTAGTTACAGGGTGATACTTATACAAGAAGTGCTCGGGGGGGGGCCCAACTTGACATTTGCTGGGGGCCCCCAAAATGCTAACACCGGCCCTGTATTTAGCGAGTTTGAAAAAAAAATAAACAGAAAAAAATTGTATGCATGTGTATGTATGTGCATGAGTGTGTTTATGTTTCTGTCTGCATGTGTGAGCAAATGTTTGTATGAAAGCAGAAGAGACTGTGTGTGAGAGAAATCGAGAGAGAGTGAGAGTGATCTTGTGTGAGTGAATTCATGTATGAAAGCAAAGCAGACTTTGTGTGTGTGTGTGTGTGTGTGTGTGTGTGTGTGTGTGTGTGTGTGTGTGTGTGTGTGTGTGTGAGATTGAGAGAGAAAGAATAAAAGCGATCTTGTGTGCATAGCTCTGAACTGTCCAAATTTTTGCAGAATGCCCAGAGTTTTGTCTCATATTTTTTGTCTGTTCATCATACAATTTATGGTTTTCTGAAGTCTTGTGGCAAATTAGTCAGGAGTGAATTCACTAAATAATGACGGGCATTTGAGTTTCAGGCTTTATATCTTTTAGAAAAAAACATTGTAATACAAGAACTTTTATTTTAGCAACTTTCTAAGTTTATAAGAGCAATATTGAAAATGTGTCCCTATTTCTGGGGCTTTGTCCTCTCATTAGTTTTGGCTTTGGGCACTTTTTTTGTGCTAGGAACTTGAGAGCTATTCTTGTGTGAATGAATGTGAGTATGAAGCCAGAGGAGACTGCATGTGTATACATATGTGTCTGTGAAAGAGAGAGAGGGGGAGAATGGGCTCTTTGTAAAATTGTTCTATTTTACTTACTTATTTTTTTAAGTACTATAATATCTTTTATATATTTCTGATGTAAAATACTTCCTCCAACGTCATTAACATATACTACAGAAAATTTGAAGCAATAGGCGGAGGAACTATTTTACTTCAAAAATATATATAAAAAACAATACTGCCCTCTACTAATAAACAAATAGTTATTCCTAACACGTTAACTGTTGTTAAAAAAAAACTGATGTCTTGCAGAATATGTGTTCACTAAAAATGTTTTCTACTGTAATGGGTAATGTTTCTCACAGTTAATGTGGACAGCCACGGGGCATCTTTTACACCAATCTACGCTGATTTGTTCATGGATGTTTTAGTAGAACAGATTATTTATGACATTAATCGCAATATTTTCTTAGAAGCCATAGACATATGGCATAGATATCTGGATCATTGCTGGATAGTTTGGAAATCTGATTTAAAAAATTTACAAGAATTTGTACAATATCTTAATGAAAATAAGCGAGGGATACAGTTTAGTATTAAATCTGAATACCAACAAAAAAACACTTCAAGGTGCTAGGAACACGAATAAACAAATGAAGAAATGAGCGTATTCTACTAATCACCGTCCTTTGTTTGTATACAAAAAAAGATGTGTGCTTTAAATATTTGTTGGTAAAAGATGACTGAAAGTTAACAGACTCTGGTATGGACAATGGTAAAGGAACTTATAAATGTTATAATTGTTCAGTTTGTAGATTTATTTTGGATGGTCCTTCTGTATTCATACCTCACACAGCATGTACAGTTCAACCCAGTGCTTGCACTGTTTTATCTTGGATGAATATTGTCTGTATTTTTCTGGATTTGGAGTTTTCTGCTTATAAAGGATTTACCACCTACCAAGCGTCGCTTTTGTCTTGCAACAGCTGCCTTTTATTTTTCATTGTTTGTAAGACTCTACCTGTTTTCCTTATTTGTTGTCATGGATGGAGGCGAGCAGATGCGTGACACTGGCGATGCAGAACTGCAGACTCTACTTAGATCTGTATCCACTTTAACTGCAACTTTTTCCGATTTATCTAAAAAAGTGGACAAATTAATGTCTAACCCTCTTTATTTAGGGTCAAATGACATTACTAATTCACAAGGCTCAGAGACTAGTGATTTGCTTATTATACCAGCCCAAAGAACAGGCCTTCACAGCAACCAGGAAATTGACTTAGTTTGTGGTAACACCAATGGTTTTAGCTGTAACACACAGGCTCAGAATGTTTCTGTCGATAGGCAGGAAGTGACTATTAATGTATCGGTTGAGCAATGGCTTAAAACCAAAACTGGTTTTAATCAAGTTTCTAATTTTAGTAATAATCATGTTAACCCAGGAACATTGGACCAACAAATTTCCAGTTTTAGAGGGCTACTTCTGAAATATAAAAAATTGCAACTGGAAAATTAATACTTAATTGAGTGTACCAAAAGAGAGCAGGTGCCTAAGGGGCTCCTTTTATGGAAATTTCCCACTGGACTGGAAAAGGACTCACACCTTCATAAAGAACTTCTACAGTTTTTTAACAGGCAAGGGTGTGAATTGCTTCAAACTTTGATATCTGACAATTACCGTAAAATGTCATTGTTATTAAGGGAGATTAACACTTTAGATTTAAGCATTAAAAATGACTTGTTTGAAATGAAACGTAATAACTTTAATGCTGTGTTTAATCATGTTGACACCGAACTAACTGAATTAAAGACTAGGAAGGAAAGGAAATTATTAAGGGATAAGCTGGACTATGAGAATGGTAGAGCATATCCAGATCCACCGAGCGGACAACAAAGTTTTTCTGTTAATAACATTTCTTGTACTGAGGACAATAAAATTGAAGAGCATGCACAAGGCAATAGTGGAAATGTTTCCCCTTTAGAGCAACCTCCTTTACGGAGGACGGAGAGGTTACAGAACCAGAGACAGGGGAGGCAGGATTACTACAGGAATGGCAACAACCCTGGGATGGGTTCCTGGATGGGGAGATGGGGTTCATACAGGAGATAAACCCTGACAACAATTTTGACAATGGTAACAAAAGTGGTCTGCTACTTAATGTTATTAGCAATAATAACTGTGCTTTTAACATTTATAAACACAGCCAGGTCCGAGTTGACACCAGGTGGGCCGAGTTATTATCCAAGGGCTTTAATTTTGTTCCTATTAAGGAAAGGATGCTCACTGACTCTATTATACAACTTAAATTATTTACAAGAAAACTTAATTTGGCCTTACATTTTCACAATAACAATACTATTACTGGCCATTTGGATACACGTAGGCCTAGTATTTTTTTACCCCCATCACACCCCCTAGTACAGCTGTTTGAGAATTTATGTGAAGTGGATATCAGGAACTTATTAGTGAACAAGTATAAAAAACCTGGTCAAGCTAACTTGGACTGTGATGAGAAAAAACTATTAAGTGAAATCTTAGAGCATCGTGACATAAGAATAATGAAACCTGATAAAGGCAGGGGCACGGTAATTATGAATGTGGTTGTAAGAATAATGAAACCTGATAAAGGCGGGGGCATGGTAATTATGAATGTGGTTGACTATAACAGCAGGATGATGGAACTTCTGTATAGTGATGTCTATCATGAGGTCTCACGAAATGAGATTAATATAGCATATCGTAATATTGACCTGGAATTGGAACAGCTGTTATTAAATGGGCAAATTACCTTAGAAACTCAGAATTATATGCTTATAAGCCATCCTAAAATACCCACAATTTTTGGCATACCAAAAATTCATAAATCCTTAGAAAACCCACCATTAAGACCAATTGTGGATGCAAAAGCCTCAAAAACTTATAGTATTGCTAAGTTCATTGACAATATGACCAAAAACATTCTAGATTCACGTAGTCTTGTGGTTAGGGACTCATGGGACTTTCTTACTAAAGTTAAACAGGACATGTTTTTTGATAGTAACATATTAGTCACTATTGATGTTTGTTATCTCTTTTCAGTTATTCCACATCAAACTGGCCTTGAATGGATTTATGACTATTTATGTGCCAATTCAACACTTAATCATAACACCATTCTGACTTTACGAGCATGTATGGAAATAATATTAGAGAATAATTTTGTGACCTTTGAAGGGCATCTTTTTAAGCAAAAACAGGGTGTTGCAATGGGTGCGTGGTGTGCTCCAGTGTTTGCCAACATTGTCTTGGCACAATGGAAGGACTTGTTTGTTACCAACTTGGAATTTAGGACTTCATGGGTATTGTATGGGCGATGCCTAGATGATATAGTCCTGTTCTGGAAAGATAGTGAGGATGACCTGAAGAGGTTCTTCACCTATATTAATGGAACTACAAGTTTTCTTAAGTTTACTATGAATAGCAATGTAGAACTGATTAATTACTTAGATGTTACCATCAAGAAAGACATTGAACACAATTGTTTTGTTTCACAACTATATAGGAAACCTACCTATTCAAATTCACTATTGCATTACACAAGCACACACCCATTGCACCAGAAAAAAGCCCTAGTTAAGGGCCAATGTGTAAGACTGGCCAAAATGGTGTCTGACTTTGCGGATTTTCTTAGTGAATGTGAAACATTAAAAAACATGTCTCATAAGAGGGGGTACCCTGAAACCTTTGTCATAGATATTTTTAATGAAGTTAAGACTAAAAGAATGAATGGTCATTTTCTTGCACTACTAGGGCAGGTGTTCACCAAAAGTCATAATGACTGTAAACCTTTAAATTTTGGACGGGTGCTTACTCTTACTTACACATCCAGTTTTTATGACATTAAAAACATTATTTCCAAATATTGGAAAATATTTGATGTTGACCCTGAATTATGAAGGAAATTTGGTATTGAACCGCAAGTGGTTTACAAAAGAGACACTTCCCTTAAAGGACTGTTTAAAAGGCAAAAATGTGACATCCACAATGGTGGTACCTTTAAGTGTGGGAGGTGTGCCCAATGCCCTTATGTTATGGACAGAGAAAAAAATCAAGCTCAAATACTTTGGATATATTTCCAGTTCAAAAAGGATGTACTGTTACACTAACGGGGTTGTGTATTTGGCCTTGTGTAGATTCTGTGAAAGTTTCTATGTAGGTAAAACTAAGAATGCCCTAAGGTTAAGGATTTATCAACATTTATATGATATCAGAAACAAAAATGAAAAGAATGCACTGTATAAACATTTGGTTAGTGAACCTACCCATTCCTTCCTGTTCTTTATTTTGGAACAGGTAGATCTGGGACCTCGTGGGGGACCCTTGAATGAGTATTTGGAATTTGTAGAACTCAAATGGCAAATTAGGCTTGATGCTTATCCTGCTCCTGGGTTAAATGATAGAATTTCTTTATCTTCTCTGTTGACATTAAAATGTATGTTTTTTATTTAGTTATATATATTGTTTAGGGATGTTTTAAACTTTTTATATGTATTATTGTATATTTGGCTTGCATTAAGTATTTGCAGCCTTGTTAATGAGGGAAATGATGTCAGCTTATTTGTGATTGGGTAAGCAATGTATTTAAACAGGTGCTAATTTCAGTATTTTGTATTCTGAGGAAGTCATCTACCAGATGAAAGCACTTAATACTGCTGTGTTTGCTTGCACTGTTTTATCTTGGATGAATATTGTCTGTATTTTTCTGGATTTGAAGTTTTCTGCTTATAAAGGATTTACCACCTACCAAGCGTTGCTTTTGTCTTGCAACAGCTGCCTTTTATTTTTCATTGTTTTCCAATGGTAAGTTTAATTGTGGATCAGTGGGCATAGTTTACATTGGGATTTGTTCAGGATGTGATTGTTTTTATGTAGGCATGACCATGAGACATCTAGGTGATAGGATCAAAGAACATTTGTACACAATGAAGACTAAGGATAACAACAGTGCTTTGTGCAAGCACACTATGGTGTGTTCTAAATATAAGAAGTTTTATTTTGCAGTACTTGAGCTTTTTTTTCCTAATAAGAGGGGAGGTGATTTTAAAAAATCAAGTGGAAAAAAAAAAGTTTTTTTTAGCAGATTAAATTAAAAGCAGATGTTTCCCTGGGTTTAAATGAACAGATAAATATAAAGTGTTTTTTTTGAAAGAGGAAATTGAAGCGTCCTGCTATTACTTAGTAAGTTTATGAAAGCTTAACTGTTTTATTGGTTGTATTAAAAGTAGAGTTTTTATTGGTTGTAACATTAATTTTTAGATGTATAAATTGAGTATGTTTTAACATTTGTATGTGTTCTGATTAAGTCTTTTCAAAAGCGGATATTAAAAGAAACTATACTAATGCTCATTTCTTCATTTGTTTATTCATGTTCCTAGCTCCTTGAAATTTGTTGGTATTTTCTTGGTATTACACTTTGGCTTCAGCTTTGGTTGGTTTTTTGTTTATTAGTATTAAATCTGACCTTAATAAAATCTCTTTTTTTGGATGTTTTGGTCTCCAAAAATAATGATGGTACTTTAACTACCACAGTGTTTAGAAAAAAAAATCTCAATTTAACACCTTGTTAGAAGAAACAAGTTGTCATCCAGCACATATTAATAAGAACATACCAGAGTCACAAATTTTGAGAATTCGGAGAATATGCTCATCTAAGAATGAATTATTACAACAAGAATAAAATCTTCTTAAAATATTTTGTGATGGGGTTATAAGTATAGTGACATACAGACAACTTAAATTCTGTTAATAACATTGACAGATCACAATTGTTGCAGTATGTCACAAATAAGGTTAAAGATGACAAATTACGGTTGGTCACAGATTTTAGTAGTAATACCTCTTCTTTCAAGGGTCTGATTCAAAAACATTGAGATATTTTATCATCAGACAGTAAATTGTCTGAATGAATGCCTTCACAATGTTTGTTCTCCTATAATTGGCAAGACTATAAACAATCATCTCAGTCATTACAAAAAGGTTTTCAAATCTGATATTGATAAGCAACAATAGAAGGTAGACCATTGGTAGGATGCCAACCATGTGGGCATTGCTCTGCATGTAAAAATGTTATGAAAACCAAACAATTTACTTCTTGTAATACAGAGTGGGTTTTTGACATTCTGTCTTTCAGTACTTGTAGTTCTTATTGGTTAATTTATTTAGTGACATGTACTTGTTCAGCTTTTTATGTTGGACAAATGTCTAGAGAATTTAAAACCTGCATCTAGAGTGATATCAGGAATTATCTTTCCTTTAATGCTTTATGCGAACATGCTGTTAAACATCCTACTGCTATATTCAGCTTTACAGCAATAGATAGAATGGTTTACTACTGAAATCTGGAAAATGCAATGCTTGACTGAAGAAAATGTTGAGCAGAAATTTGGAAATACATACCATCGAAAAGGCACAATCTCGGAAATAAATTAATCATCTACTGTAGTTCTATCTATTTGACATAGCCTTAGGTGACGTCAGTCACCCAAGTTATACACTGTAACTTACCATTAGACTATCAAGTCAGTAGCATATGGTTTTTACTATTTTGCAGGGGGGCAAGCCCCGGCCATCCCCCATGTGGGGGGGCTGCAGGCCCGCCCCCTACAAATTATATATACCAACTTCGAGATTGCACTACAGTGAGGAAATGGTAAATTCCTTGTTCCTCACTATACCCCAATCTCCATTCACAATACCGAACTCAGACTACCAGATTACACTGTACATTCAGTACTGTATATTCGTTGTAGTCTGGTTCGGCATTGTGCCCTTTCGAAAAGTGCCTTTTGAACACATGCCATTAGATCACAGGCACTAGGAAATTTCAATAGTAAACTGATAGAATATCTCATTGTAAACATAATAAATTAGGTTAGCATGAAATTTTAAGCAACAAAGAACATGGCTGGATTATCAGGTTAGGGACACTTTTTTTCTCCTGGGTTAAGTGATATTTTGTAATTATTTCTATTAGAGGTGGAGTCTAGTTAATTGTTGTGCTATTTAAGCAATTACTGTGATGTTTGTGGTTGAATTACACTGAAGAAGGCAAAGGATTGCCGAAAACTGTCTGTTTTCTCATAATACAATATTGGATGATGACTTTGAGTGCTGGCCATTTTGTTTTTTTGAATTAGAGTCTTTTTGGCATTTGCACCTTGCTGTACTTGCATGGGTTCTGGTCTTTTTGATTTAGGTATATCAACCATTAGTCCCAATTTAAGCTCTGACAAAATGGTATATATACACACATACACACATGCACATATACATAGTGGTACAAATCCCACTAGCAGCTGCTTTGGGGTATGTGAGGCTGCAGTCTTGGAACAATCTGAAAGGAATCATCCTACATGGCACAAGTGGATAATGCCACATCTCCCCTTCTTATAAAAAGGGAGGGCCAGTGGAGGGAAGCAGAGACATTAGCCTCTCATGCAGAGTGGAACAATGTTAAAGAGAAAGAGATGGAGAGAAATTTACCTCTCTAGGAGAGGGACTTTGAAGGTATGAGTAAACACTCTTAGAAAACCATGAATTGTACTGGAGATAAAACAATACCCTACAAAGAAGCCAGAAGAACTGTGAAAGTGGTGTGATGTAAACTACATTCTGACTGGCTTGAATTATTTTAATTTAAATAACAGTGTGTCTACTTTATTGCAGTGTAAAGTATACTTAAATATAAAGCAGATTCTTCAGTGTTTGCTAAATACTACCCTGGTGGTTGTTCAAGGCAATGTTTAGTCAAAATATACCAAACAACACTATTTTTGTTCCCAGATTGCTGTCTACAAATTATGAATTCCATGTGAATTAGTTCTCCCACCTGCAGAAAGGGAAACAGAGTATAAAGGATTAGACCAGATAAAATCACTTTAGCTAGCAAATCTATGAGATTCTCTTTCTGATGTTATCTCTGTGGGAGGAATCAAGATGACTTGTTGAAGTTTCAATAAGTTTATTCATTTAAGTAGGTAAATGGACAAGTGTTCATGTTCTAATGTATCACGTTTGAAATAGTAATGTCTACAAATAAAGCTAACTTTTCTTCTTTACCATATTAATTATGTCCTTGAATTTGAGTCCCTTATTTTCTTTGATAACAGTTTTAAATATAAAACAAAATAACAGAGGATTCTGCTGTTCAAGCATAGCTTGTCAAAGGGAAATCCTCCGACTTTAATTCTTGCCTCTTACCCTTCATGTATCCTACTTATTAACCCTATTATTTTAACAGGAATGCAAATGCTACCATTGCCTTATTCATAAAATCCCATCTGACTTTGTTGAATGTTTTCTCTGCATTAAGACTCACCAACAATGGCAGCATGTTCTTATACTCTGCTTCCCTCCTGATAATCATTGTTATGTCAATGGTGTCAAATGTCTATTTCCCCTTGTGCATGTTATTTATTGTTTGTTCTTGTTTGTGGAAAAAACACCTTAGTAAAGTGATGCTAAAACTGAAGTCCACAAAACCACATTGAGCCATATCTATTCATTTTGACAAAACCTTTGCCATCCTATAGCATAGGCACCTTCACTTTGTGATCATACCTTAAAATGGAAATTGGTCTCTATGATTTCATGTCTAATGGGTCTTTATCCTTTTTGAACAATACAGCCACTACAGCCTTCCTTCTTCCAAGATACTGGTATTCCCACACTTTTAAGATATTATTCAACTAAAGCGTCCAGATATTTGTCACTTTCTTCCCTCCTAACATCCAAACCTCCACAGGATTACCATCTGATCCTGGAGACTTCACTATTGATAGGTTATACATCATCATTTTATCTAATATCCTCCTGTTATGCCTATTAATTGTTGAGCCTCATCTTCCTCTAATCTTGGCATCATTAAGTCTTGCATAATTATTTCCATGTGCGTCTTTCCTTGGTTTCCCCATTTACCTGCTTTATACATATTTTCATAAAATTTCCAAAGTATCTCTAATACCTGTTTAGGGTTTCTGTGTATTTTTTCTTGTCATTGGCTACCTAACTTTGGCTTGAACTCTTTGTATGTACTATTACCTATATCATTATGATTAAAAAATTAAAATATCTGTGCTCTACATTTATCACAAATTCTTTGCTTAACAGTACTCTTTCTAGATTCATGCATACTATCCAAATATTCCATAAGTTTTCCTTTAGCACTCTGCAGTTGCTCTCCTTCTTGTTCTGTGAGACTCCCACATTTTCTGCATTACTTTAACTTTTGTTAACCCCTCTAAATAATTCCCATTTCTTCTTTCCAATATCTCTTTCTGTTTTATTTCTACCATGTTTTTAATCTCCATTATAATGTATCCCAGTCACTAGCTATCCCTTCTGAAGTTATGTTTACCTTCCCTAGTAACTATCAAAATATTTCTACTACCAATTCTCTGAATTCCTCTCTTTTTACCATTTTTATGTTATTAACCTGCATCTTTATCTTAAGTTTTATTTGGGATATGATCTGATATTGTTATTGGATGTGTGCCAAAAAAAAAAAAAAAAACTTTCAACTGAATACACATGCTCCTGTTAATTTTAGTTTCTATCCCATCTAGCTCAGTTATTGTATCTTGGGGATAATACATACATGTATGTGTCTCTGCTACTGAATTCACAGTCTTACTATTGCAAGATGGGTTACATTCCCCACCTATAAGTAATACTGTCTGTTGAAAGCTTATTATTTCTCCCAAAATTCTCATAATTTCCATAATAGTAGTTATAGTTGGAATATAAATATATGTCAGCATAATACCGCTCTCTTTCCATTAACCCCTACCTACAAATCTACCATTATTGCCTTTTTTCCATCTTCTATCACTAATGGAGTTCCTCTTACAATCAGTTTTATTGAACCCTTTTCCTCTGTCCTAATATTCTTTGAATGTCCACTCTGAAAACCATTGTTTGTCAAATTCATATCCTAATTTCTATCCAATATGCAGTATGCAACTCACGTAACATTACTATTTGTACCCTTCATTTCTAAATAAAATTCACTACACTTTTCTTATTGTCTATACCTATAAGACCATTTATATTCCATGTTAATGTTGACAGAGAAGCCATTCTGATAAGAAGTTATTACGCCCATAGATTATTAAATTATAAATGACATTTGTTTTGAATATATGTTTTCAACTTGTAGCTTGCACAGAATAATGTCTGGCAGGCTGATCTTGTATATAGTTACTTCCTTCTATCTTTATTTGAACCCAAGTCACATTTTCTAGATTCTTTGCTTCAATAAAACACTCAAGAAAAAAATATATTTTCAACTCCCATCACTTTTAACTCACAAAAACATACAAAACAGTACACACTTTCCAAAAAGGAAGTTTACCCCTCCAAACAGGAGCAATTGTCTTGAATTGATGGTTGCATTCACAGGTATTACCTATGTTAAAGTTAGTTGTAATCATGCTAAAGTGCATGTTACAGCCTATGTTCCCACTTAAACTGATTGTTATTGGTTCTTATGTTATCTCTATTCCCATCCCAGATGCAAAAATAAATAAATAAATAAACAGCTTGCATGCTTTAAGTAAGCATTAATGTTTAGCCTTAAGAGAAAGTGCACTAGTTATCCTTCAGTAAACCAAACTGGGCAATGTTATATTTATGGCATTAAATTGTGTAGGCTGCTTGGGAAGGCATCTACTTGTCTAGCTTATTGATTTCTCTCAGTTTGAAACCTGATTTATTTTTCACTGATGTGCTTACCAAACTTCCTTATTACACCATGTTTTATAGAATTCACTAAGGGCACACTGTTCAGACCTCTCATGATTAATTTCTGACACATGCAGGCTGTTTATCTCCTAGTAAAAGCAGTTGCTACTAGGAAAGTATAGCATATTTGCAAATGCAGGAAATAACCCTTATAGATTACACTCAAAACATAGTGTTCTGATCTCTGGTAATAATTTGCATCTGTAGGCTCCATGTCTCCAACTAAAAGCATGTACTAATGAAAAGAAAACAGCCAACAACTTTGCAAATACAAGAAAGAACTACCATTCTTAATTTTCCATCATTTTCAAGCCTGTTTTTTTAAACTTAGTCAAAGCATCCACCTCTGTTAATCCTACACATAATATGATCATTGCATGTTTACTACCCCCCCCCCAGCAGTCCACAATAACACTGCTGTATTAATTCTAACTTGTTTCTTTCCAGACTTTCTTACCTTGTTGCAATGTAAAGCTGGGTACATTAGAAATAAAAAAAAAATGTTTCTTACTTTAATATCACTAGCATATACAGCAGTCAGTGATAAAACTCCCCCACATCACATTTAAAATGCCTCTGCCTGCATAAAATACAGAACCATTTTACAATATAATGTGGCAATATGCATTGTGGCATTTTTATATAAATATTAATAAGGTCAAAAATATTTTATTTACAGTTATGTCATTCCCTTCAGTGTCTTCCTAAACATTATTGGCATAAAGTGGGGTTTATACTACACAGCTCACCCACCAGTTTACCACAGTCAACAAACTTCCATTCTTTTTCAGCCACTTCTTCTTGTAGAACCACATTTCACACGTGTAATCTTGTATCTAGTGGGACTGATTAATTACAGCTCTCCCATTTATTCACTATATTTTCAGTGCTGCTGATCGTCTTCCTGGTCATCTGGATCTCCCAGTACTGGTCTCTGGTTCAAGACCAGTGTGCTCATGATATTTCTAGTCAGCTCCTGGGCATTATTTTGCCACTCACGCATTTTACTTTTGCAACAATGGAAAATGTTTAATTGATAAAGTCTCTCCATGAGCTTTGTTTTTCTTAGAAGAATGAGACACAGAGCCCCCTTTATCATTCTGGCTCACTCTTCTTTGGCTAAAAAGTTTTATTTCTTCCTTAGCTTGTTCCAAATCCAACATGTATTTGATCCTTCAGGAAAATTATTCTGAAAACAGCTGGATATATCAACTTGAATTTCAGAGCAGCTTCTCGACATCCCCTAGTTGCCTGGCCTGTTTAACCAATGTAGCGTTATGCTTGTTGCTAATATAGACTGAGATTCCTCTACCTTTTGCCCCTGCCTGTGCAGCTGATGGTCTAAATGTGTAGAAGACACTGAAGACATGCACTGATGGAGTATTTTCAGTGGACTTAAACAGTGTCTCAGTAAAAGCACAGTTGTCTATATTCTCCAGAGTGAGGAGAGCTTGTAGGCTGTTGAGTTTCTTGTTTAGGCTCCTTGCATTGAGCAGTAACACCTTTAGGTTTCTTTGGGTTTTATTTGCTATGTCAGTAGATTTGTCAATTTGACATTACCTAAAGAGGCTCCAAGATGGTGGATAAAGTTTTAGCTAAAATTTGGAAATCTAAGGGAAATAGGCCAGATAATCATTTACAAAGCAATGTGGTCTGTTAACTATGTCCTACCATTCTGACACATATTGAATCCTTCTAGAAAGACGCCAGAAACTAAGCCAATTATTGAAATCAATCATTTGTTCATACTGTAGCATCATCCTTGATGAAGATAAGATGCACATACTTGCCTAAGATACATATTCCAACAGATTGATGATACCTCTCTTTATATAGTCCAGAGAAGTAGGTCTCAGGTCATTAATACCACATGGACATGGACTATGATGGAATCATACTGGTACCTGTGGTGTAGTGGCTTGAATGCATGATTGACTTGGTAGATCCTGGCTCCAGATAAGCAACTAACTGTTATCTTCTCCTTGTTCAGTGTGGTGAGTGTGGCATCTGTGTGTCATACAATGGAATCCCCTGTGACAAGAATCCTGGGTAATGGGTTGGCTTGCTTTATTGGCTTTGTTCTTGGGGCTCCACTGAATGTAGGAGTATCTGTAGTATTTGGTATTGCATTTGATGAGTGCTTTAAAGATTGCTGAGGACAGGCATTGCAATTTATAGGCTTAGGAGATCTTTGAGGTTTGGGAAGATGTTTTTTTACTGCCTCAGCAAAAATTGATCTATGTGTGTGTTGGTTGCTATGTGTGTTACAACCTGGTTTATGTGTGAGATTTTTGTCTCCAGTGAAATTATGTATGTGTATCTCTCACATACTGTGTTTTTTTTAAAAGATTAAATGGTTGTCTGTGAACATGAGACAATTGCTACATTGTCTCAGGATGCCCACAGAGTGAGGGATATACAGTATAATCTTGGTATACTATGTTTAGTATATATAATTTGATGAGCATCGAGAATGTTTCCTGTTATCTTGTCTAGCTGATTCATTGCTGTTTGGGGTCAATCAATCACAACAAAGCTTTAAGTAAGAACAGGAAGATCAAACTGATTTATAGCTTGGACATTATTACTATAAATAAGGCAGTTTTCAACATCAGCTTTAGTTTTCTGAAATATCCCATACTAATCTTTGTTCTGATTTGCTCATGGTTCATTGCTTGCCCTTCATTATTCCCAAATATTTATATATTCCCTCCTTCTAAAGTTCCTTTATATCACATTCCTGTCCCAGGTTAATATTTTCTAGGTGCTGGGGTATTCCTTTTATAAATGTTACTTTTGTACATTTATCAAGACCAAGCATCACTAGCATGTTATCTGAAAAACTTAAAATCATTTGTAGCTGTGGTTTCAAATTCTTATCTAATGAACTACACAGTTAAATCAGCTACAAAAAGGAGATTAGATGTCTTTGAACAAGGTTGGTTTCTGGAAGTTAGGATATAACCATAGCCTAGTTGATTAAGCAACCAACTTAATGAGTTAAGGGAAAGACAAAACAGCAGTGGTGACAAAGAATTACCCTGGAATATTCCCCTTTGAATTTTTTATTCCTGGGATAATAATTTGCCTTTTATCATGGCTCATTTGCAAAGTAGTTTCCCACTGTTTTATAGCTGATGCATTGTAGGGTGTAACTTTTATATCTGTAAGAATTCCATTGTCCATGAAATGTGGGATGTCATCAAATGACTTTTTGTAATCTTTCCATGCCATACTTAGAAGATTTCCTTTTTCACAGTACTCTTTTATAGCATTTACAATAAACAATCTTTTATTTCACATGACTTTCTTTTATTACGTTTTTGTTCTATCGCCATGACTGAATTTTTTCTAGATGGCTATAAACCATATCTGCATCAGTTCTAATGTATAATTTATAAATTGTTGGAAGGCAATTTCTGTTCTGTAGTTGTTATAATGACTTATATGTTCACACTTAAGGAAGAGTATCCTTTTTCTTGCTGTTAACCAGGTTGGAGTCTATTTGGGGTATATATACAAGCAATTTTTACTCGAGGCTAGATCTTTGGGTAAGGATGTTACTACCTTCAGATACCTTCAGATGGAAGTTAGGTACTATATCTGAGCCCAGAGTTTTCAAATTAGGAACTTTTCTTAATTTTTTCTCAATTTGTGTGGATGTTACTTCATCCCGTTTCATGTCTTTTTTCTTATTTTTCTTTGAATTCTTCTTTCCATTCACCATCTTTGTTATGCTCATCAGGATCTTCATAAATCCTTTTACAAAACACATCTATTTCTACCTTTTTGGTGGTGGTACTTCTATTCCTTTTGCTTTGTTACCCAGTCCTCTATAAAATCTTTTTGGGTCATCAATGAATTGCTGATATTGCACTTTTGCTTTATATTTATCTGCATACCTTTTATACATTTTTTTCTGCTGGTGTTGACATTTGTAGTTTAGTTTTGGAAAAAGTATATAAATCCTGGATGTTTTAATACTATGTTACTTTTACCACATCTAATTTTTTAAGAATTTTAATAATCAGTTCCCTTTTCTGTATTCTTCTAACAATGATACTTCTTGCCTTAGTTGCTTTATAGCTTTCTCTGTTTGATGCTGCCATTATGGCGTTTTGTTTGTTCCCTTCCATTCATTTGTTACTCTGCATTTTTGTGGTAACACATTTTATTAGTTTAGCTGCACAGTGTATATTCTGTTTATTTCTTTTATATCATGCAAATTTCTCTTAAAAGTTCTGATTACTGTATTTATCTGTTTTACCAGTCTTCTACCAGTCTTCTAACATTTTGCGTCTTATTTACTTAACTGTAGTCTATTTATTTCACAAATCTTAATATGTCTGTCAGTCTCTATTAAATAAAGTAGGTCATCCCTTGGATCATTTTCTTCTGGACTGAGAGCATCTTTGCTTCATTTCCTGTTCTTTCATTTGCTGTGACATTGTAACTGGAGTTTCATGCAAGTCTTCTACAGAAGAATTCCCCTGTGACATATCTTCTTCAGATCCATCCTGCTCCAGCTGTTGCTCCTCTATCCAAGGCTTCATCGGTCCATCCTGTTGCATTATTACTAATGTCAGAGTTTCCACTGTTTCCTGCTCTTTCCCTTGCTATCCACTTCTAACTGTACTTTTCTGCAAGTCTCCTACAGAAGACTGCAGAACATTGGCCTGTGGCATATCTTCTTCAAATGCATGCATCTCCATCTGGGGACTTATTGACCCATCATGCTGTGATATTGCCTATGTCTGTATTTCTCTTCAAATACCTTTGGAGCTGCATTCTTTCTATTGAATAGTTTGGCTTTCTTCTCTGCATAAATAATGCACCATATCAAGATCCAGCATGTGAAGGTGCTCAACAAGACTTGAGGATGAATTTAGTCCCAGAAATATAACTCTCCCTTTCTTGCTGATTCAATATCTCCGCTTGGGCCTGTGCATTTTGAATGCATCCATGTCTGTGTATTTATTGAAGCTTGGTTCACATTTTCAGATAGCACTCTCTCCATGGTGGGTTTTGTGCCTGCTATGATTTCAGACCTGATCACAACGTGGTGGTGCATCCATATTTGTAAAGGATCATATCACTTTTAGGCAGATCACCAGGGACCTACAAATGGAGCTCACTGAGCTCTAAATTGCACTAAAGAAAAACAACTATCAATTTATAGTCTGAAACATCCTCTTTCTCCCCTGAAATTCATGTAAACTTTCTAGATGTATTCAGTGATCTCCCTATAAATAAAAACTTCATTATTTTGAGAGACTTTAACTATCCATTAATAAATTGGAGCACCTGCACCTCAAATGTGGGATGTGCCTAAAAGTTCTTAGATTTCATAAACAAAAGCTCCATGGAACAGATTAATAACAAACCCAATAAAGGGCAATATATTCTTGACCTGGTCCTTACGAATATAGCTTCTTCATGTACTACTTCTCTGGCATCTCCTTCAATAGTTAAGTTGAATCATAAACTAGCGATCTTCATTCTTAGTACCCCTAAACCTGAAGATACCAATATCTCAGAAGTCAAGGATTTCAAATGTACAAATCTCAGTACATTTTATGGTGAAGTTTCACTATTCACTTATTCCACCATAACCCAGGCATTACCTCAGCAGGAAGCTATGCAAAAGAGTTCTATTCCCACTGAGATAAATATATAGAATTGACAGTACTTACAAAATCTAAATATAATAAGAAGTTTAAAAGCGAGCCAACCTGGTGGTCCACCAATGTAAACAAACTCTGCAATAAGATACAAAAATCCTTAAAGTGTACGCCAGATATAAGGATGCTCAAATCAAGGATAGCATTAAAAAATTGACTAAAACTTAAAAAGAGCTGTTAGGATTACTAAGACAGCCAATGAACTGAGGTTAGCATCTGAAGCTAAAGATAACTACATATCTTTCTTTAGTTACTTTGGGAAACTAAGAAGTAACTCAGCACATTGCACAGAATGTATTCAAGATGGCACCACCTACTCTGAGCAGGTAGACATTGCCTATAAACTAGCTAACAAATTCAGTGCCATCTTCACCTCAGAAATGACTCTTCAAAGCACACCTATCCCATAAACCCTCAGACCCCCATCATCACCAAAGATCACATTACTGAAGGTGCTGTCTATGGGACCTATTAATACATACCTGGCTATTTAATAAGCAGTACCAACCAGACCATGGTGGCGCCACTCCTTAAATTATTTGATTTCAGTTTAACCACTGGCTTTATCCTTGAAATTTGGAATTTACAGTGGTGATGCCACTCCACAAGGGTGGCTCCACCACTGTCCCTAGGAATTACAGGTCCATCGGCCTGATGAGTCTCATATGGAAACCACTGTGCATGTTATAACTGACCTGATTAATTATGACATTAAAACTTTCAGCAGGCTAGACCCACAACAGTTTGGCTTTATTAAGGGTAGATCATAGCTCCTTAATTTGGTTAATATCTTTTTAAGGAGTGCCACAAGTGTTGCCAGTGACCATGCAATACACACTGCATAATTCGACCTGGCCAAGGCCTTTGACACCATACCCCATGCTGGCATAGTTACAAATTAAATGCATTACAAACAGATCCCTGTGTAGTAGAATGGATAACAAATTGGCTAAGGGACAGATCCCCTATAGTGCAGGTATAACTGGTGGTGTTTCACGAGGTTCTGTGCTAGGACCACTTTTGTTTGGCATTTACTTTTCTAACCACCAGACCACAAACCAAATCTTTTGGCTAACCAGGTTTGCTGACAACTGCAAACTGGCAGTCAATGTCAAGTCACCCTGTGGCACCCAAGCCCTGCAACAAGAATTATTCTTGCAAGGACTTGGTGTGCTAAAAATGGGCTTAAAGAAAATGCCAAAAAAGTGCAGTATAGTAGCATTTGGTAAACCTTCCCTCCATCTAGCAACAGACATAGACAATACTTAACATTCAAATGACAATGTTGTTAGAGGCCTTGGTACTTGGGTTGATAATTTCCTAACCTTTGATCATCATTTAACAACAGTAGTCAGAAAGTCCTTCTACTAAGAGCAGCTGATCACCAAGGCAATAACTTCCAGATCTAAACAGTTCATTGTCCCATTATATTTAGCAATGACTAGGCCGATTATTGAATACAATGCCCCCTTTGGGATGCACCTTACTAAACTTAGAGACTCCTTAAAAGAGATCTGTCTTGCTTTCTGAGCTGATAGAGACCCAGTGGTCTACAAGTTTAATATACCACAAACACCAGAACAGGGTAACCAAATTTTTACCAGCAGATGAATAAAGCAAAGTGGAGAGATGCATTAATTACATGGCACCTCTTCCACCTCAGCAATGTTCTTCTGCTACAAATTAAGCAGCGTAAAACATTATCTTCCTTCAAATGGGAACTGGATGATTGGCCTGCCCCTCCTCTAGACAGGAGGGTCAGTCCATGGTGTGAACCGACAAGGTGTGGATGATCACAGGACTTACTTGCCTTGTATTTCTTAGTCCTATGAGCTTTTGAACAATGAATAATGTTGCTGAACTGGTAGATGAATGTAAGGTTTACTAGAGTCGTTCCTGTGCTAGGACAGCAGAACTGCTGTGACCTCTCAGCACTGTGAAGGCTTACTGCTTCCAAAAAATTCTGTTCATTCTGGTAGCCCTGATTACTTTGCTAATGTAAGTCATGAACATTTCTCCTATGCCATTCACCTGGGGTGTAGTAAAGTGATCTTCCTGTATTGTATCTGAAAAATGTTTTTGCCTTCCCCTCACCAACCATCAAGGCTCTCTCTACTTTTGGAACATTCATGCCCCTGTCCCTGACCCTGGCATCTTAGTATTTCTGAAGTGGGAGGTGAGAGCCTATAATCAGAGTGCAAGGTTTTGAGAAGAGCTTCTGTTATACGATCCTTATCATTGAGCTATATTTCCTCCTTCATGATAGTCTTAGTTTTAACTATGTCCAGATACACCTCATGAGCTTTGTTTGTTGTTCTTTTTATAGTGAAGCTGGAATTATTGGTCTGGTACCTATCAGCAACTATGATACTGATACAGTTAAATCATCTGATAGCTCTCTTTATTTTGTTTAGAATGTCTGTCAGTTTAGCACAGAGGATTAATACCTTAAGATAGTTTGACCACTGTCATATAGACATAAGTTTGAATCCCTCAGTCTCATTTATAACTCTGAGGAGGTCACTTACAAAATAAGCTGTTTTATACAACAGAGAAAAAAATGTAAACCTTAAAGTTATGATATGGACATACAATAAGTGAAAGCTATACTAGAGAAAATCTACAATTATTAAAATGTAGTCATTACATATTATATATATCACAAACTGGCATACACAGTAAGATTTAAAATGTCAGTTCACAATTTTACATTCATGTGTAGCTTAAATATGAGAAAGGATGTGTGGGAGATATAAGGAGAAATTAGAGAGGAGGTGAGCAATATGTGAATAATATACAAATTTGTTAGCTTATATAGAGATAAAGAAAATTGTGGTGAAGCTGAAGTAGATGCAAAAGATAGTGAGTACAAGTTGGAATTTTGCTGTAGGGCGAAATTAACAACTTAACTAGACAGTATTAATTTGGGCCTAATGAGTTTACTTAGTTAAAAAATAAATTGAATAAAATTAAAGAAAACACGTGGCTGTATTATATGTGATCACATGCCAAGTGTTAACTTCCCAGTTGCTTGTAGTCCAGCACTTGTTTTGCATGTTTGAGTTCAAACACACTGGAATCCACACCTGCAGTCTGTACAGTTGGTCGAGTTGCTCTGACATTGGAAGAAGTATATATGGAGATGGAAGGAGTGGGTCAGAGCTCCCTGCAAAAATGCCGCGATACTGTGTTATCATAGGACTTGCTTAAATAAGTATCAGATTCATAAATGAGCAGATGACAGTCAGCGCATGATATTGGAACAAATGGCACTCATATTCTTGTAAACAATCTAAAAATGTGTGTGGATCATCCTTGGTTATTTCATACAATCATGCATAATTCCAAAAAGTCTTTGTAACATCACTTATTTTATATGCTATTCTGTTTTGTGTACTATTTCAGCTAGAATTACTGCTCTGCAATGAAAGTGACATTCTTCAACTTGTCTGTCATAGTTGTTTCGCTTAGTTGTTGGAAGTAAAAGAGTACCTGGAGATACTCCAGTGTTGTTCTTCCATTTCCCATTAACTGCCTTAAATCTCTAGTTCATTCTCTTCAGGACCCATCTCTATGTATAGCTGTTATTTAGATCTGTGGCTGCAGAAGAAGTTTCTCTACTAGTTTGTGATCTATCCACTCAGCAAACCAAAGTATTTTCCAAACCAAGATAAGCAAGTTCACAAAGACATACTATGGATAAATGAGAATAGCTCTTTAATCCCTTACCTTTCTTGGCATCTGCAGTTATTTTTGTCTGACTATTCTGTTTTTGACTCAATACTGCATGTCGTCATTCACAATTTGCATCTCCCTCTAGCACTGTATCACAGCCAGGCTCAAAGTGGGCATCAGTGTGACCAAACTTGGACTTTTTTCAGTTTAGTTAACTAGTTTTGATGCTTGTGAGTCAATTCAAATATGCATTGTTTGATACACAAGCAAACTGCTGACATTCTTGGCGTTGTCATTATCATCATTAGCCCCCTTTTTCCCATTCTCTACACGGGGTTGGGGCATCGTGTTAACTGTTGCCATCTCTCTGGATTCAATGCCACACTCCTGCCTTCTTCAATACTCATGCCTGACCTTCTCTCACACAATCCATCCATCTCTTTGCTGAACATCCTCATTTTCTCTTACCTGCTTTGTTCTTTGCTATTGCAACTCCTTTGTTAGCTTCTTTGTTAGCCAACCAGTATTCCTTCCTAGCCTGGTCAGTCTTTTCTATCTCCTACTTTTTCCTGCACTCCTTTTCTTTCTTTTGATGACTTCCTGGACCTCTGCATTCTAGCACTAGCTTTCCTTATGTACCTTATTTCCATACCTGGCTCGGCTGCATATCTGTTCTTTAGTGCTTGCACATGCTGTTTTGAGACGCTGTCATTCCTCTTCAACTCCACCTATTTCCTCCTCTTCTTGGGGTGCTAGAGTCTTGAGTAATTCCTTGAGCTGTTGTACTTTCTCTCCAGTCATCTTCCAGGTCTTCAGCCTGGTCTTTGTTGACCTTAGAGTCTTCTCTGACCACTCCTTGCAGCCGATTGTGGCAAGCAGTGGTTTATGCTGTGGGCCGACTGTTTCACTGGGGATGACTTTGCAATCATTAATTCTACCCCAGTGCCCTATCCTTACTATGAGGAAGTCTACCTGAGTTGCATGTTGGCCACTCCTGTATGTGATCTTGTGACTGTTTCTCTTTCTGAACCATCTGCTTGCTACTATCAAACCATTTCTCAGACAGAAGTCTAGAATGCCCTCTCCTTCTTTATTCCTGTTGACCCACCCCTGTGGACCCAAGCAGTCCTTATATCCTGTTCTGTCTGTTCTGATATGTGAATTCAAGTCACCCATTATCAACACCAATTCATGTTGTCCTGCTTTGTCTAGTAGGTCCTGCAACTGCTGTTTGAATGCACTCTTTTCCTCACTATCACAACCCTGCTGTGGGGTATTGGCTGAGATCATGAATGCTGCCCTATCATTACACTGGAGTCTGATTGCCATGAGTCTATCATTAATTCTAATGATATCCTTCACTGTCGTCTGAAGCCTCTTTCTCACCATAATTCCCATACCATTTCTAGACTGTCCTCCTCCTGAGTAGTAGACTCTGGATCCCAAGCCAAGTGGCTTTGTTACAGTGCCCATCCATTTTGTCTGTTGGATACATAGAATGGCTAGCTTCCTCCATATCATTCTGTCACCCACTTCCAAGCGGCATCCTGTCAGTGAACCTACATTAAGTGTAGCAGTTTTCAGTTCATGTTTGGCAGGATGACTGGTTTTACGTTCAGCTTTTGCTCAACAGAGCTATCCCAAATAACTAGACAAAGGCCATCCAGTAGCTTATTGACTCAGGGCTACTGGGCTTTGTGGTGAGCACACGCACTGGCCAATAAGGTCACATACATCCCTCACACCATTAGCATGGGTCCCTGACATAAGTTAAGAGTAGGCTGGGTCCTCAACCCACTTTTCAATGGCAAATAGCCACGTCCACTTGGCAACATTAGTCAACATGACCAAATCACCTAGAGCCATATTTTACACTGCGTGCCTAGCCCTGCCATGGCATGCAGTCTTTTCTTTTAAGCAAGAAATATCTTTATTAAACCATCACTTACTACATAGGTAATCATACATTTATGTAACTTAAAACAAACTACACTGACACAATCCTAGTTGCAAGCATTTTACATCATAAACCTTACTGACACACTCCCAGTTGCAAACGTTATACATCACTTATAATCTACCCAGTTTTTCTCACTCAAACATTACATAGCTCATTTAAGTCCTACCACCTTTTAAACTTCGTTCCCCCCTTGTATGTATTGTTCTCACAATTCCCATTTTTATCTATGTAGTCTGCTTCTATCCTTTTCTAAAGATCTCAAGTCCAGTTATTTTATCTCTGTTACTATATTCACTACATCCAGTATAGTTAGTTTAGATTTTGATTTCCATTTTCTAGTAATTGCTTTTTGGCAGCCACCATTATTAGACACAACAAGGCCTTACCATGCCTAAACAATTCCAATTCTGTATCATAGCTCAGAAAAATCATCTCCTTTGTCAGACCAATCTGCCCACCCAGCATCTCTGACAGTGCATCCTGCAGGGAATCCTTAAAGTCCATCAACTCACTGCACTCTCAGAAAATATGTTCCCAATTAACTCTTTCTTCCCTTTCACACCTCCATCATTTGCTGTCTGTCCGAGGAAAAATTATTTGGAGTCTACTTGGGGTGTAAAAATATCTATGTAAACATTTCCAGGCAAAAATCCTAACTCTTCTAGATTTTTTTTGCATATTTGGGAGACATACATGTATCATCCCATCCCATTCTTTTTTTTTTTTTGTGAATTGCTTATCCTATCTCTCTGCCTAATCCTTTATAAACCTCCTCTGATTGATTCTTATAGTTATCATGCAATATTTTATATGCTCTACTAATTATTCGTTTTTAATGGCAGTTTCTGTTCTAGATTATTTTAAAAACTCTAACACTGCTGGTATTTCATTTAGACCCCCTCCCATTTCTTTCTCTTTGCCTATACTCTGATATCAATCCCTGGTAAGGAAGGCAATCTTTAATCTGCAGTCCAAAAAAAATTATTGGCGTCTTCCCATTCTGTCATCTTTCCCTCTCTAGTTATTTGCTCCCAGTACCTCGGTTCCTTTGCCAGTTTTCTCCAATAAATTCCAGCCCCTCTTGCCTATTGTCTGTATCCCTAATTGCAGTCTTCCCTATTGGCAGAATCTCCTTTCTCCATTTCCATGTTGGTTTAGTTCTTAGAATACTTTCTGCTACTTTATGGATATAATATTCTGTATAATTATTGTTATTCTCCTTAAAGGCCTGCATCCAAAATCTCAGTCTCTCCTTGTTTCTTGAGGTACCCCCTGTTTCATCATCATCCCTTTCAACTTTGAATTATAATTTTCTGCTTGTGCTATGTATAGGAGTCTTAACTGTGTAGCTCTGCAATACCCCTTCAAATTGGGTAATCCCTATCCACCCTGCTCTACTGGAAGAATCAGCTTATCCCACTTGACTTTTGCCATCTTCCCCTCCCAGATAAAGTCCTTCAGCTCTTTATTAATTGCTACCCACAACTTCTCCTCTGGTTGATAAAAATATGTCTGACCTGTGTATAAGACTAAAGGGACTAAAAACATTTTAACTGCTTTTATCTTACTATCCATATCCGTATAAAAAGCTTTCATTTTCTCAGTTTTTGTATTATCTTTTGTTTAGTCTCTTCCCACATATTGTTAGCCGCCACACTAAAGTCATTTTTAATCCATACTCCTAAATACTTCATTTTATCATGTTCCCATAAATATGGGTATACCTGAACCAGTTCAAGTGTGGGTACATAATTTAATGCTATTGCCTTTGTTTTAACTTCATTAAGTTTGTATCCTGAAAAGATCTGAAACTGTCTCAAAATGTTCCGCAATGCTGTAATGTCTTTTTGTCAGGTTTTGTCAGGTATAAAATAATATCATCTGTAATTAAATCCAGCTTTTCATGACTACCATACCAATTATATACTTGAATTTCTAAATCCCTTGTTTTCTTTGTCAATGGTTCTAAATATAATGCCAATAATAAAGGAGAAAGAGGACACCTCTGCCTGGTTCCTCTGCTCATGCAGAAATTATCACAAAGGAACCCATCCACTTTAATTTTTGCCTCCGATCCCTCATATATCCTCCAAATCAACCTTATATATTTTTTTCAGGAAATGTAGATGCTTCCATCGCCCTGCTCATAAAGTCCCAGGTTACTCTCTCAAATGCTTTCTCTGCATCAAGACCCACCAACAACAATAGTATTTTTGTATGTTCTGCTTCCCTCTGGATCATCCGTGATCAGTGTTCTGTTAATGTTGTCAGGTGTTTGCCTCCCCTCCACAAAACCACATTGATTCACATCTATCAGTTTTGGCATTACTTTTGCCATTCTTTTAGCCATTATGGACATGAACACTTTATAATCATGGTTTAGGATTGAAATGGGCCTGTATGAAGCTGAATCTGATGGATCCTTACCCTCTTTATATATTACAGCTACCACTGCTTTCTTCCAGGACGTTGGTACTTCTCCTCCTCTTAAGATACAGTTAAACAAAACCTTCCAGATCATTATCAGTTTTTTCCTCCTAGCTTCCAAACTTCCACAGGACTACCATCTATTCCTGGGGACTTTCCTGCAGATTGGTTATACATCAAACTTTTTATCTCATCTCCTCCTGTCCTAACTGTTAGTAATTGAGCCTCATCTACTTCTAACCTTGGCATATTTAATTCTTCCATAAACATTTCCATTTGTACCTTTTCTTGATTTTCATAGATCTCTGCTTATAGAGACTCATAGAATTTCTGAAATATTTCTAATATCTCTACCTGATCTCTTGTTATCTTCCTTGTTATAGGCTCCCTAAGTTTTGCAACAGCCTTTTCTACTTTCTGTTGCTTGAGCTGTTGTACCAAAAGTTTTTGTGCTCTAGTGTTATTATTAAAAAAATAGTTGCTTAAGAGCAATCTTTCTAAGCTTGTGCATATTATTGGGGTAATCCCTTACTTTCTGCCTAGCATTCTGCAGTTGATCCTCTTCTTGTTCTGTGAGATTCCCCTTATTCTGCAATACTTTAACATTTGTCAGTCCCTCTAAATAAGCCTTGTTACATCTTAACCATAGCTCCCGTTCTTTTATTTCCACTCTATTTTTAAACTCCACCTTAATTTTATCCCACTCGCTAGCTATATTTTCATAAGAAATTTCTATCCTTTCTAACAGCTCCTGAATAATCTCTAGTACCCATTCCTTAAACTCCTCTCTTTTCAGCAGATACGTGGGAAATCCCAATGTCTCATTTTTATTTAATTAGCTGGTGCTTTTACTTTAGCTATTATTGGCTCATGATCTGAAATAGTTATTGTGTGAATATCAAGACCTTCCGTTAAATGCACATGCTCCTGTGAAATGTAAATTCTGTCTAGCCTAGCCCAGTTTTTATATCTTGGGGAATAATATGTAAAATCACTCCAAACTCTTGTTACTGTATTCACATCTTCCATGCTAAATATTTTAATAAATTTCTTCATAAATCTACCCTCCTTTGTTATATTTTCCCTTCTGGGCACTCCAAACACATCTTCACTGCTGCAAATCAAATTCCAGTCCCCACCTATAAGTAATATCCCTTTCTGAAAGCTGATTATTTCTCCCAGAATTTTCTAAACCTCCATTATAGCAGTTTTAGGTGGAATGTAAATACATCCCAGGGTAGTCCTCCTCCCTTGTCAGCAGCCCCTTAGCACTACAAACCTGCCATTATTATCTTTTGTATCTTCTTCTGTCACTATTGGAGCTCCTCTTGCAATTAATATAAGCACTCCTCTTTTCCTTTGTCCCAGGTATTCAGCTGAATAACCTTCCTGAAAACCTTTCTTTATCAAATTCACATGTTCATTTCTTTCTAAGTGTGTCTCCTGTAACATAGCTATTTACAGCCTACATTTTTAATATATTTCATTACCCTTTCTTGTTTGTATTTATGTGTGTGAAGCCATTTACATTTAAATACATTCATGAAATCATCAGTGTATTAAAAAGTTATTATTCCCACCTTCTATGTATAACACCTTTTTTTTATTTATTTTATTAATTTATTTAACATTTGTTTGCCAGGATAGTCCGACTGAACAACACGTGTCCATTTTCAGTGGAGTCCTGGGGAGAAAAAATCCATAAGTCTAAAGAGAGAAGAAAAATTTACAAAAGAGACATTACAGAGTAGTAGCATACAGATTGTAGATGTTACAGCCGTTAGTATACAGTAGGAGGATATTCCCCCTTTTGGTTGAAAATACAAGTGTACAAAATATACAATGAGAGTAGATAAGAACCTGATAGAGCATTGAAAGATATTTCACAACTGAATAAGAGTATATAAATGTTTAAGTTTTCCATATATACATTCAAGCAAATATACATGTAAGAGCATATACATGTATACACATATATATATATATATATATATATATATATATATATATATATATATATATATATACACACACACACACACACACACACACATATATATATATATATATATATATATATATATATATATACACACACATACACACACACATGCATACACACACACACACACATATATATATATATATATATGTATATATACATATATTTTATATATATATATATATATATATGTATAATATATGATTTGCTATCAAAATGCCGCCATGCATTCATATGTTGGAATACTAGGTTATGTGAGTGAACGTTATCATTGCTGAATGGACTGTGCATTCGCAATTATAACAAATACATCCGGGTGTGGGGCTTGCCCCCCTGCATAACTGTGAGTTTAGGCTAGTTAGAGAGCTGTTGATTGTTCGCGAGCGACATTTTTAAACAGGCTTTTTTTAACATTACAGTGCCTGCATTTCTTAAAATTGAACAAGAAGATAGAGAGAAAAAAGGAGAAAGAAAAGGAAAAAAAGAACAGCAGCACCTGTTTACATTCTCCATTACTCTTACAACTAACTGAAAAAAACTTTACTTGATAGTGTGTAAACAAAACCACGTCACAAAATTGGTACTATATAAGACAAAAAATCTTTACTTACATTTAACTTTCTCCTTCCTCTTCCCCTCCCCAAAGCACTTTTCCAAACATTAATGGCATATGGTTCAGAGTCTCCCAAGGGTAAGTGTGCCTTTGCATGCTGAGTTCTCCATAGCTTATGAGTATGAATACACTTAGACAGTACAGGATCGGACTCCAATGTGTGTAACACCTAGTGCTCCACTAGGTGTCACCTGGGTGGCAAACCAGAGCCTCCCATCCTGCCACCCTGCTCTTGCTGGAATCTGAGCCACTAATGGAACTTGGGTCACGTGCCTATGCTTTTATGCCACAGAGCTGATTTATTGCTCAGCAGCATACTCCCAAACTTCTTAGTGCAAGAAATCTGGACAAAATCAAAAATAATGGTGAGAGGGGACAAAGGCCCAAAATCAGGGGCATATTTTAAATATTGATCTTATAAACTCAGGAAGTTGCTACAATAACAGGTTTTGCTTTAGCATGCATTTTCTGAAGGATATGAAGTTGAAACTCAAATGTCTGTTGTTTAGTGACTTCAATCTTCAATTATTTGCCAGAAAAACAAAAATTTTATGAGACATTGACCAAAATATGAGGCAAAAATCTGCACATTTTGCAAATATCTGGGCAGCTGAGAAGTATGCTTAGCAGTCTTCCAAAACATATCTCATTTTTAGGCTTCATTTTGTAGAGACAGGTAGTACTTATACCTTCTTATTTTTATTTGACGTTGCCAGTAATTTTTTATAATACAGTAATTGTTTTTATGTTCTACCTTTCCGCTGCTCTATTATGCTGCAGCACTTCCTGCATCAGACCTTTGATAATATTGTTACACAGTGAGGTTCATAGTCCCCTCCCACCATTAACATTGGTCCCTGAAACAGGCCAGGTTCTGTACCCACTTATCACTGGCAAATACCCATGCCAATTTTTGACAACTTTAGTCAATATAACCAAATCAGCTAGAGCCAATTTTTACAACATTGAGTGACTAGCCCTGACATGGTGCTCTGTCCTGTCAAGAAGATACTGTGCACCATAGCTGATGCCTAAAGCAGTTGGTCTGCACCACTATTACCCTCGAAAGGCATCAACTAGAGTCACTGCTGCTGCCTAAAACTCCATTTAATTTTTGGTGCATTTATTTTATTTTATTTTAGTTTAGTTTAATTTAGTTTAGTTTGTTTACTAGGGTAGAACACTGATCTCTGTAGACCATTTCCAGGCACAGCCCAGATGAAAAGATTCACAAAAAAAAGAAAATAGAAGGAAGATAATCCCGTAGACAATTGTTGCAATATGTAAATAATATTAGCAGAGTAGAAGATGAAATATGAATCAATTTTAGTAGTGAATATGAGAGGGAAGCAGCAGCTGAGAAGAGAGGATCAAAATAGAAGTGATGCAGATGAGGAGAGAGTTAGATTAAATGTCCAGTGGAAAAGCACTTGCAGTCAGATTTTTGATGAAGGTGTCTTTTGAGCTGAGCTCTGAAGCTGGGGAAAGAGGACACTTCTTTAATTTGAAGGGGAAGAGGTTGCCAGAGTTTGGGTGAAATAATGAAGAAAGAATGGTTGGTACAGTGCAATTTAGTTTGGGGTGTCTCGAATGAGAAAACAAGAGACCTCGGCAGTAGCTCACATCTGTAGGAGACTGGTAGCCATTTGGCCATGATACAGTGGTGTTCCTATGAGGAGGAATTAGAAATGCATCTGCAGAGTTTGTTTTCATTGGACTGTAGAGTGGATGAGTTTGTTTTAGAGGCTGTGGCTATGATGGGGAGCTCATATTCAAGTTGAACAAAGAGGAATTCTTTGCCTATTGCAGCTCTAGCTGGTTTGGAGAGAAAGGGAGATATTTTTCAGGACCAGAATAAAAGAAAACTGATTTCAATGTGGCTTTGGCAGTTAAGTGACTAGTCTAGCCATAAACCTAAGTATTTAAAGGATGTGGTTGTTTCTATTGGGCTTTTGTGAGGTTCCAAATATCATGCATTTTGTTTCAGAGAGGTTTAGGAGTAGCTTATGGTTGTTTAGCCAAGAATTAACGGAGTGGCGGTTGGACAGAAGCTGGGTTTGAATAGCTGAATATGAGGGAATGGATCAAAGAATAACCATGTCATCTGCCTAAAGAGTAATAGGAAGGTTAGGGAGATCAGAGGGCAGCTTTTAATAAAGATTGAAAACAAAAGACGGGCAAGTATAGATTCCTGGGGCACTCATCTGGTAAAGGGTGCTTTTGGCAAAGGGATGGGCCTAATTTGACTTTGAAATACCTATTTGTTAAGAAATGCTGGAAACAGGTGAAATTGTTGGGGCTAACCCCAATTTCTTGGAAGGAGTGAATTTTCAGGAAGCGGTCAATTAGATCAAAAGTTTTAGTAAGTTCAATGAAGACAGTTCCAGAAAGAGTTTGTTTATCCATGCTGAGAAGGATTTCATCTGTAAGTGACCATATTGCTGTCATTGTGCTCCAGTGAGAACAGAACCCATGCTGTTTAAGAGTGAGGAGATGGTACTGTTGGACATAAGTAAACAGTTGGTTGTAGATTAGTTTTCAAGTATTTTCCCAAGTGTGGGGAGGATGGATATAGGGCAGAAGTGGGAGATATTTACTGTGTGAGGCTGTTTGGGAAGGGGTTTAAGCACAGCAGCTTTCCATATATCTGGCATTGTATTTTGAATTAAGCATAGGTTACAAAAGAAGAGGTGTGGATGAAATCTTTGCAGAGTGATATAAACTAAGAGAGTAGATTGTCTGCACCAAGGGGTGCATCCAGGGGTGTGTTTTCTAGAAGGTTAATAGGTTCCTTGTGTGTAATTTTCTTAAAATAGAAGAAGGAGAGATAAAGGGTGGGGGCTAGTTGACTTGGATGGAGAGATAGGGATTGCAGTACTAGGGAGATGGCTGAATTCTTTGAGAAAGTTAGATGCTGACAGTTGGCCTTGAGAAGTCTGGTTGGTCATAGGACAGGAGATGGGATCAGTGGAATTATGGCCTGTGAGAAACTTTACCTACCAGCCAAAAATGACTGGGTTTGCCTAGAAGAGTAAGTTGCTTGATTTTGAAGTAGTTGGTTTTGTGCCTATGTATGACTTGCTTAGCTAGGTAACATAGAGAGGAAAAGCAATATGATTTTCTGGTGAAGGGGTGTTGTCTCCATGAAGACCAAGCATTGTTGAACGTTTGAGCAGAGCTTTCATTTCAGGGGTTAGCCAGGGAGTTTTGTGTATTGGAAAAGGCACTATATGAGAGGGAAGAATTCGACTTAAAGTGGAAGAACAGTATGTGCCAGAGCTATTGCAACCAGGTTGGGGTTCTGCAAGCTGGTAAATGGAAGCCAGTCTAAACTTGCTAGGTGTTTTTTGAGGTTGTCTGTACTGATGGTGGATCTAGTTCTGAAGATAACTAGATTGGAGGGCGGTTTTGGTGACCGATGGATAATTTGAAAGGTTACTGGGCAGTGGCCATTGAATGAGGGTGGAAGAACAGACATATTGTAGATGATTGTAAGGTTGTTAGTGATTGTCAGATTCAGGAGGGAGTGTTTGTTAGTTTGGAGATTTGGATGAATAGCATCATTGACTAATTGTATAAGGTTGATATTATCTAGGAATTCAGCAGTGTCATTGTTTAGGGGAGCTAGGTAGTTTAGGTTGAATTCACCTAGAATAACAATATGTTTATAGTTCCAGGTAGCTAAGCTAATAGTAAGAATAAGGCTGGAGGAGGAAGGTAGGCAACTGCTATTAGAAAGTGATCTTCTGTGAGGGAAGTTTTAGAAGGATCTAGTTGGGTTCAGTATCTCAGGAGGCATTTGCTTCTACAGTGGCAGTTGGTTTAAGGCTGTTTTTATAAAGAATGAGAGTGCCACCATTTTGTCTACTGCCAGGTTTGGTGTCTTAGAAGTATTTGTAGGAGGGAAGTAGATGGTGATTGTTTTGTTTGAGCCATGTTTCAGTGACAGCTGTGATGTTGGGTGACTGGGTTGTAAGGATGGTGTTTATATGATCAAGTTTATTACAGATGCTTTCAGCATTAATTAATGCAAATGAGAGGGTGGCAGTGTTGGGAAAAGTTATGGGCATTCACATGTTTGAGGTGGAAACACCCACATGTTTTCAGATGAACCCGACAAAGACATAGAGAGGACACATAAGCTCCACACAGGCATTGGATGAAGGATAGGATCAGACACAATATTATGTGGTTGGGAGGTAAACATCTTAACCATTATACAAACCATGTCTCATTATAATGCAGATGTGTTTTTTCCTTTGCCTCTATCTTTCCGTTAGTGCAGGCTTAAGGTACAATCTTCCCTTACACTGACTTTCTGTGGATGTAGGATCCTGATCTTGTTCATGGATAAAGAATAAAATCAGGCTAGGCTGGCACATTAGTCCTTTTATTCTGCTTAATTACACTGCACACATGAGCTGTTGTAGTTACCTAGTTTAAAATCCTGCCACATGTATTTGTCTCCCTTAGGAAAACAGAACCGGATTGCTCATAGCTAGCACTGACAGCTTCCCAGTTATACAGCTGGATTATTTGCGTATTTTATTATTTTTCAAGCAGTGTCAGCTGCCTTAACAGTGGTGTAACAGGTAGCACACCTGCCTTTGGTACAGAATATTGTGAATTCCATTCCCACACCAAATAGATGGATCGCTGACACTGCAATGCAGCATAAAGGGGGTGCTGTCCTTCTGAGTGTGTGATCCTTTGGATAAGATGTTAAATCGAGGCCCCATCTGCTTGAATTTGTGATAGTTTAGGAGGATATAAAAGCTCTCATGGCACCTAGTGAAAAGAGTGGAGGAAGTTCTCCTGATGTCCTGGATAAATTTTCCCTACTAGTATAAAATACCACCTTGGTTGTCCTCTAAAAAGAGCATACAAGCCTACTGGGACTAACCTGGTCAACAAAGGATAAAAAATAAATAAATGAACAGTACCTTCTGAAGCCAGTGCTAAATCTACCGGGGGGGGGGGGGGCCATGTGTGAACTAATCGGTGGTATAGCATGGGTTTGCAAGCATAAAATTCAGTGGCAGTGATTCAGGAAACTTCTTTAACTAGATAGTTTCTTGTTCTTCTTTTCTGCAGAACTACTTTCTGTCTTATTCCCATACCAGTGAGGAATTCCACAACAGTGTAATTTTTACAAATGCACTAAAAACACATCTAAATTCAACTTTGTGAGCAGTTGCAAAACAGAAGGAACCAGCACGTTTAATTTCAGGTAATAATTCTACAATATAACATTTACTTTCACTACAAGCACTGTAAGGATGAAATCAGTGTGTCGCAACTACACAGAGAACAAGCCAGGATTTTGGCTTGTGGGTCTAGCCATAAACCCGCCTTTCCATTGCAGCTACATTTTTATAGTAAACACAATGTTTAGAATAGATATAGCTAGGGCAAGCTAAAGAGGACAGCTGCTTTGGATGCAAGCTGTTAGGGAGAACAATCGGCAGGTGCCACTGGTGCAGGAGTGTAATATTGGCATTGTTTCATAAAGCCACTAGGATATCGCTCTTCATAAAAGAATGCCAATATTGTGTTTGCAGTCATAGCTGAAGCACTCTGTGTGTGTGATGATTTAACTGGAGCAAGATGCTTGCCATAGTTTCAGAAGAGAAAAAAAGCATAACATTTTTTTTTGTGCTCATCCTTTGATTTGAGGTGGGCACCTGTTTGACAAGCTGCACAGGGTGTCCAATAATCTATCTGTGATTCTGAGACATAGTGTTTCATTTTTGAAAGTTTGCAAACATAATTGCTGTACATGACATAATACTCTAATTACTAACAGTTGACTACCATACAGATTTCCGTCAAGATCTCCTGCTGTCTGCCAGTAACTGTACTGCCTCCCATATTAGCTACTTCTGCATATTGTTGTTGCAGACAAGACACTTTTTCATGGTGCTTCATAAAGTTGTATAACACCATCTATCATTAAATACACTGTCACATTTACTGAAAGCTGCTGTTCTGAATCATTATGGATTTTGATGTTTGCACTGCTTTATTTATTTTCAGTATGGCAAAGTACAGTATGTGCCATCTAGGTGTAAAAGTAAAACTCGAAATGCAAAATTATCCAGAGCCAAAATACTGAAAAAAATACTTCGGATCTAGACTTTGGATCTAACCCCATTACTTAATATGTACCAACTCCAAGATCACACAGAAGTACAATAAAAGGAAAATCACAACTAACTTGCATTGTTGTGCAATCACATGTTCCATCAAAACAGAAAAAAGTAAAAAGCACCATAAACTAAGCAGAAAACAATACCTTCCTCCAAACAAATACCACCCGCTACAAAAAACCTATTTCAGCATGCATATCCCTTACTTTAATAATAAATATTTAAAAAATCTATTCGATGAAATGGGTGTCTATTTCATTTCACCAGAAAGCACTTTCACTAAGTAACTGTAAATTGTGACATCTGTTTTGTGTGTTACATCTGTTTGGCAAGGGGTTTATGCTGCTAATAATCTGTATCTTAAGATTCCTCTTAAATGAAATCACTTAAGATATTACGGTTGGTGTTTTCTTTTAATTTTAGTTATCTGTGAACTAATATCCATTTAGGCATTGGTTTGTATTAGAGGCTTTATTAAGGATTTAATAAAACTGTAATATTTACCAGCAAAAGTGAAACTGAACTTTACAGCCTCTTAGCAGCATTATGTAGTGTTAATTGAATTGAAGATCATGTGTACCTCTGGCAAAATTAAATGCAGCATCTGTATTCTGTTCTGTGTTTGTAGAGAATTTTGTTGGTGATTAGTGGCTGTTCTTCTCTTATTTTCAAGTAAAATGATTTTATGTAAAAGTAGGACTGGAAAAGAAATGTGCCATCACACATAGTCAGTGCTGTCTCCCTGCCTGGTGTTTAGTTTTGCTGGATGTAACTTTATGATATATACTCTGGTCAGATGCTTTCATGTCTTTGCCTTTGCATATTGTAACCACACTTCAATAAATTCATAGATGAGTAAAACTTTGTTCATATACCCATTTTCCCTAACAAAGAACATGTACTACTAAAAGAGGAAATAGGTATGTCATTGTTTTCGTCTTTTTTTAGAGTTCTAAATGTTGTCACTAAGTAGACTATCAGAAAGCCATGTTTAACATTAAAATCACAAGATTGGGCACCCAGACAATATTAAGATTTAATGAATACAGTTGTATTTATTGACTGTCAACAGTGTATAGGTATCCACTCTTTGACTTTGTGTTTCTTATGTTAACAGCTGCTAGGACATCTGGGACTGAAAGCACATACAGCCTTTACCTCACGTCACCACAATTATAGGTGTGATGTAGGTCACAGCAAGGTGTATGAAGAATGCAGGAAAACACAATTTTATGAAGGAAATATCTTTAAATCTCCTGCACATTTTTAGTGGCTTCTTACAGTTTCACCTGGGATTGGTGATCTTACGTGGGCAGCATCGAAGCACAGTTTGGCGTATTTTGTATGCATATGATCTTTAAAAGCTTTTTGTGCAGTGCTAGATAATGTATGTATTAACAGTATTATTTTTAGACCAAGCACACTGCATTCAAGTGTAGTACAGCTGTACTACAAAGGCTGCAGAACATTTAAGAAGCAGACAAGCTAATGACCAGTGGACCTCACAGAAAATCGTGAAATAAATTGGAGATTTCTGAACTCTTTTGCAGTGTTTGAGTGAACATTGCAGCACAATACCTAATTATTTGTTTGAAAATATTTAAACTGTGCTATTGCTTTGTTTTCTTTGTTGCTAAGACAATCACATCCCATGGTACTAGGAGTACTATTTTTTAAACACCTATATTAAATTATCACTTAAGACATAGGCACACAAATTAGTAGAAAAGAAGAAAAAACAATATTAATATTTTGCATTTATATATATTATAGATGACATACATTTTTTCCTTATTGCTATCATCAGTCCAACATTACATAACTGCTCAGTTTCTGCTTCCCTTAAACCTGACTCCTTCTCCTGAACATTATTCTGCCTGTATTGCTACCATCATTTTCATTTTTTCTATGGAATTTGCTCCTTCCATTTTCTAAAGATCCCTCTTCCAGTTCCTTTATCTCTTTTGTACAATATTCAGTACTTAAAATATGGCTAGTTTAGGCTTTGGTTTCCATTTCTTAATAATTGCTTTTTCAGAAGCCAACAGAATTAAATTTAACAAGGCCTTGCTATGTCTAGATAATTCAGACTCTGTGTCCCGGCTCAGAAGAATCATTTCCTTAGGTACGGCCATTTGCTTGGCCAATATTTAAAGTACTCTGTAGGGAATTTTTAAAATCTGCCATCTCATTATACTCAAAGTTACGTCTTTTTTCCCATCACACCTCTAACATTTGCTATCTACCTGAAGAAAAATTATTGAAGTGTGCTTGGGGGTATAACAATTCCTATGTAAACACTTCTAAGAAAAATCCTGAACCTTCTGGGCTTTGGAGTATACTTTGGAGCCATATGTATGTCCTTCCATTGTTCCCTTGTAAACTGCTTTTCCAATCTCTCTTTCTAATCTTTTCTAACCTCTTCTGATTGAGTCTTATAGTTATCTTGCAATGTTTTATATGCCTTACATCCTTTTGTAATAGCAGCATCTGTTGTGTATTCAACTAAAAATTCTGCCAGAGCAGGTCTTTCACTTAGGATTCCCCTATCTCTTTTTCTTTGCCTGTACTGTGATCTCAATCCCTGGTAGGGAAGGAAGTCTCTAACCTGCAGTCCAAATATCTTCTTAGCCTCATCCCACTCTACTACTGTTCCGTCTCTAGTTATTTGCTCCCAATATGTTGGTTCATTTGCCAGAATTCTTCAGTAAATTCCAGCTCCCTCTTGCCTATTTTTGTACCCCTACCTGCAGGCATCCCTATTGACAAAAATCTCCTTTCTCCATTTTTTGTGGGCTTAGTTATTAGAACACTTTCTGCTACTTTATGAATATAATATTATTTATGGTTGTTATTATTCTCCTTGAGAATCTAGATCCACAATCCAAGTCTTTCTTTAGTTCTTAAACTTCTCCCTGTTTCATCATCATCATCCCTTTCCACTTTGAATTACAACCTGCTGCTAGTGTTATCTATACAAGTATTAACTGTGTAACTGTAAAATATCCCTTCAAATCAGGTAATCCTGAACCATCTTGTTCTATTGGAAGGATCAAATTATCCCACTTCACTTCCCATCCCAGATAAATTCCTTCACTCTTTATTAATTGCTGTCCACAATTTCTGCCTGTTTGATAAAAATATGCATGACCTGTATATAAAATTAAAGGGACTAAAAGTACTGTCACTGCTTGTATCTTACTATCCATATCCATAAAAAGAGCTTTCATTTTTTCATTTTTTTGTATCGTCTTTTGTTTAGACTCTTTCCACATATCTTTAGCTGCCATGACAGAAGCCTTTTTAATCCATACTCCCAAATACTTCATCTTATTATGTCCCCATAAATATGGGTATTGCTGTACCAATTTATGTTTGGATACACAATTTATGGCTATAGCCTTTGTTTTATCTTAATTAATTTTATATCTCAAAAAGACTTGAAACTATCTAAAAATGTTCCACAAGACTGACATGTCCTTTCCTGGATTTATTAGGCACAAAATAATATCATCTCAAACAAAGACAAGTTTTCTTGATTGCTATACCAATCATATATTTGAATTTCTGAGTCACTTATTTTCTTTACCAGTGGCTCTAAATATAAAAAAAAAAATAAAGGGGAAAGAGGAACCTTTCCACTTTAATTCTTGTCTCTGATTCTTCACATATCCTACTAATTAGCCTTATTATTGTATTAGGGAATATAAATGCTTCCATTGTATTAATCATAAAATCCCAAATTACTCTGTTGAATGCTTTCTCTGTATCAAGACCCACCAGCAATAGTAGTATTTTCATACATTATTCTTCCCTTTGGATCAGGATTGTTCTATTAATGTTATCAAATGATTGCCTCCCTTCCACAAAACCACACTGATCCATATCTATCAATTTTGGCAACATCTTTGCCATTCTTTCAGCTATTAAGGACATGAACACTTCATAATCATGATTTAAAATTGAAATGGGTCTATATGAAGCTGGGTCTGATGGGTCTTTAGCATCTTTGTGTAATACAGCCACCACAGCTTTTTCCAAGATGTTGGTGCTTTCCCTCCTTTTAAAATACCAATAAACAAAATATCCCAGCTCTTTATCACTTTCTTTCCTCCTAACTTCCAAACTTCCATAGGAATGATGGGATTGCCATAATGGTTAATGTGTTTATTTCACAGAAACAAGGTACTGGGTTTGATTCTAACCTTAGAAATGGAAATTGGCTGGGTTTAAAGTAGCCCACAAGGGCAAGTAGTCTAATACTTGCCTAAGAACCTATGAATACCATCTATTCCTGGAGACTTTCCTGCAGATTGATTATACATCAGCATTTTTATCTAATCTCCTTTTATTTTAACTATTAGTTGGTGAGCCTCATTAACCTCTAACCTTGGCAAATTAAGTCTTCCATAAATATTTCCATTTGTGCTCTTTCTTGATTTCTATATTTCCCTGCTTTATACAAATTTTCATAAAATTTCTAAAATATCTCTAATACCTATACAGGATCTCTGGTTATTTTTCTTGTTAGAGGCTCCCTTCAAATCAGGTAATCCTAAACCACCTTGTTATATTGGAAAGATTAACTTATCCCACTTAACTCTTGCTCTTCACCTTCCAGATAAATTTCTTCATCTCTTTACTAATTGGCAGTACCCCTTTCTACATTCTGTTCCATAAGTCATTGTGGTAAAAGTTTTTGTGCTCTGGAGTTATCAAAAATAGTTGCTTACCAGCAATCTTTCTAACTCACGTATATTATCCAAATATTCCCTTATTTTCTATTTATCACTGTGCAGCTGCACCTTCTATTATTATCTGAGATTCCTTTATTCTGCAATACTTTAACCTATACCAACTCCCTTTAAATAATTTCTATTACTTCTTAACATATCTTGTTCTCTTTTATTTCTTCCCTATTTTTATATGCCATTTTCATTTTATCCCACTCACTAGCTATTACTTCTGAAAAAATGTCTATTTTCCCTAATAATTCTTTTAACAGGTAGGTGGGAAAGCACCAGTGTCTCATTTTTACTTCATTACCATACATCTTTATTTTACTTTTTATTGGTGCATGATCTGCAATAGTTATTGGATATGTGTCAAAGCTTTCAATTAAATGCATATGCTCCTGTGAAATATATTTTCTTTCTAGTCTAGCCCAGTTATTGTACCTTGGGGAATAATATGCAAATTCTTTCCAATTTGTAATAGTGAATTCACATCTACCAGACCAAATATTTTCACAACTTTCTTCAGAAATCTACCCTCTTTTGTTATATTTTCCTTCTAGGTCTCCCTGATGCATCATCACTATTGCAAATCACATTCAAGTCCCCACCTATATTTAATATTCCCTACTGAAAGCTGATTATTTCTGCCAAAAATTTCTTAAGCTTTATAATAGTAATTTTTGGTAGAATATATATGCATGTCAGTATAAGCCTCCTCCCTTGCCATTAGCCCCTTGCTGCTACACATCTACTATTATTGTCTTTTTTTATTTTCTGTCATTATTGGAGCCCCTATAACAAAAATATTATTACTCCCTATTTCCTTTGTCTCTGATATTCTATTGAATGTCCATCTTGAAATCCTTTCTTTGTCAAATTCACATGCTCATTTCTTTCCACATGCATCTCCTGCATCATTGCTGTTTGCACTTTGTCTTTCTTAATATAATTCTATACTCTCCTTTTTGTGTGTAAGGCCATTTACATTTTAATATAATATGGATAGCATAGCCATTATGATAAAAAGCTATTGTGGCCTCTTATTAAACATGACTGTTTTCAATGTGTATTTTCAACATTTGTTGTACATTCACACATTCATTTTTAGCAGGCTGATGTTTTATACAGTTGTTTCTTCTCATTTCCATTTGAACCTATATTTTCAAGACTTTTTGTTTAATGAAAATCCTCAAAGAAAGAAAGAAACAAACAAAAAAATAAATAAATACATTTTCTGAACACCACAATCCCCTATTAATTTAGAACAAACACACACAGCTATGTACATCTTCAAAAAATGAAGTTAAACCCTGCATATAAGAGCAATTGTTCCTAATAGACAGATGCATCTATAGCTATTACCTAACCTAAAATTAAGGTTATACATGTTAAAGTGCACGTTGCAGCTTGTGTTCCCATGTACATTGATTGCTTTCTGTTTTTTTTTTTTTCCTTTATTCCCCTCCCAGATGTGAAACACAGCTTGTATGCTTTTAGAGAACATTAACTTTTAAACCTAAGAAAAAGTGCACTGGCTATCTTTACATAAATTAAATTTTATAGTGCTCCATTAGATGCATGAAAGTATTAAGGCTGCTAACTCTTATTCACTTCCTATAATTTCATTTTTTTCACCAAACTACTTACTGCTGTACCTTTAAATTTTACATTTCCCGCAGCAAAGAATGCTGTGAAATCTCATGATTAAATGCTTACTCCTGCAGACAGCTTGTCTCCATGTAAAAGTAGTCAGCAATGAGAAAAATCTAACAAATTTGCAGAAGCATGAAGTAATCTTTGTAAATTTCAGTAAGAAGAGAATGTGCAGAATTCCCCTTACAGACTGCCTTCAGCTGCAGACTTCTTTAAACACCTTTATTGAATTATCACTTGTGGCATAGGCACATTTGCATTTATATAAAAGTAATCAAATTGTATTGACAAGTTAAAATTAACAAACAATATGCTTCACATATATTGCTATATATGATATAACCTAAGCAACATTACATAAATTGTTCAATTCCTGCCCGTTTTTCTTAAACAAGAAACATCTTTATTAAACCATCAGTTACGACTTCTTGACTCCCACTGAAAACATTTGCTAATGGAAAAAAAGCTAATATCTTTGCTGATTCAAGAAACTTAGCGTTTTTCATGGCTTTCATCTTTTTGCCTTATTTTTCAAGTCCAGTTGCTTACAATTTATTTATTTATTCAACATCCATTTACTGGGAAAGTCTAACTGGGACAGAGTCCATTGTCAACAGAGGCTCAGGGAGAAAGGCTCCAGAATTATGTCTTAGGAATGTGGGAGAAAACTGGAGCACCCAGAGGAAACCCATGTGAATGCAGGAAAGACATGCAGATTCCACACAGAAGGAATCCCAGCAACAACGGAAACCAGAGAGCATCTTGCTGTGAGGCAACAATGCTAAATGCTGCTCCACTTTTTATAGCAGAAGCCAAGAGCATTCATCTAGATATCCACCACTGTAAAATATGAGGAATTGTCTTAATTCAACATATAATACAATATAAAACAGCAAAACCAATGCGGAGCAGCAAACTGAAAGAGGCAAGAACAAGCGTGTAAACAAATATAAGATAAATCCAAAAATCCAAGTACATACACGCTGTCCAACTGGCTATAGAACGCTGGGTAAATTCATGCACAATTCAAACTCCACGAATAAACGGCAATGCTCCAGTAAAACAAAGCTTTTTAATAAACGAGGCCACAGTGAGCGCTTTCGCCAATAGGCTTCTTCAGACTGACAACAATTTACCACTTTGCAAGCATTTAAAAACTCTTACATAGGATTTCATTGGTTGTTCACTACAACTTCTGATTAGCACCATGATTTAAAGTGCACAATGCATTAAAAAACTTAACAGCAAACACTTCTTACGTCTGAAGCAACATCATATATCACATATAAATCTAAAACATATATATATATATTAATATTGATAACATCCTAAGCTATAAACATAAATACATATGTCAAGCAAGGGCAAGAGGTATAATTGTTAAAAGATATAATGTTAAAAACATACTAATAAAAAGTCCTATCATGCTGACATGAACTGTTATTATTATAATATACAAAGAGGCAACAGGTCTTCAAAATAAGAAGGGTGTGTGTGTAATATAATGAAGCTAACCTAAAGGAACCATCTATTAAGGTAGTATAACAAACAACAGTAATGAAAATGATAAAACACATATACCTACATATAACTGCGTATAAAACTAATTTTAAGAGGAACATATACCGAAGCAATAAAGGGTGTATAAAAATAAATATTCCTCTTCAAGTGAATCTGGCCTAAAGAAAACACGTGTAAACACAAGCGAAAAATAAATAGAATACTATTCATGTGCTCCTACACTACTATAAAAATAGATCTGAGGGGAACGTGTACCAAACCACTATAAACAAAACAATGGATAAAATATATACAACAAGTGTAAAAGACATCTGACTGATGTCATGTCCTGAAGTTAGACAAAAATCACATACATCAGTACATATCGTAAAAAATATATATATTAAAAATAGACCCAGAGCATATAAAAGCACATAATATACATCTCTATATGTAGCACAGAAAATACATCTCATAAAACCAAAAACTGTGTGTATGAGAAGTCTCTATTTAGTGGGGTTTGAAAATCTTTCTATTCTTCAGGAATGGTTTAATTTGTATTTTATCATTTAATCCTGGTGGCATATCAGATCTGAGTCTGATAATCCATCTCATTTCACATTCAAGGGTCCTGTTAATAATATCTCCCCCTCTAATTCCTTGCTTTAAAAACTGTATAACGTAGAAGGAAAATACATGATTAGCTCCAGCTTCCTTATAATGTCTAGATAAGGCATTAGTATCAGACCCTATTCTAATTTGATAATTATGTTCCCTAATACGCTCCTTTAGCATGCGGTTGGTTTTCCCAATATAGTAGGATGAACATATTTTGCACATTGCCAAATAGACAACGTGCTTAGTCTCGCAGCTGGTATGGGTGTTAAAACAATATTTCGGCATTGTATTCGGATGTATAAATTCTGTATCTTTATTAATGTAGCAACATTGATTACATTTACCACATGGTGTGGTATTTGTACTATCATTAATATTCATCGCCTTTAAAGGTAAATATTTCGGCTTACACAATATTCTCTTTAAATTGGGAAGGTTTCTATATATCAATTTTGGTTTTGGACCCACTACCTTACCCACTTCACTATCTGAGAGAAGTATATCCCAATGTTTATATAGCATATTCACAAAATCGGCACTGTTCCTACTATAATATATTGTTGTTTTGACAAAATCATCAGGTACACTCACAACTTTCAAATCTTCCTGTTGTTCCATAAAATAAGGTCTAGCTCTTCCAAATCTCATAGTCTCTACTTCTGTGATGGTATCATTAATTTTATCTTTGTCATACCCCCTTTCTAGAAACCTATTCATCAATTCTGAAATTTCAAGTCTAAATTTCTCATCATTAGGATTAAGTCGTGATGCCCTCATAAATTGACCCCTGAGTACGTTATTAAATACATAACTGGGGTGCATACTTTGTTTGTGTAAAAGATTATTCCTATGACAAGCCTTCCTGTGAATGGAGGTGTTCAATAACCCATTCTCCATCCTAGTTATCTCCACATCTAGAAATGAAATGCTGGTCCTTGAAAAGTTAAGTGTAAATTTAAGGAAATGGGTGGATGTATCTAGGGAGTGGACGAACCTCACGAGGGTCTCCTCATCTCCTAACCATATGAAAAAGAGGTCATCCACAAATCTACGATACATCCCAACATATTTCTGAAATAATTCATTGGTACACAAGAATCTATCTTCCCAAGTGGCCATGACTAAGTTGGCGTAGCTATTGGCACAGGATGTGCCCATAGCTACGCCATCTCTCTGTAGATATATATCAGTTCCAAACATGAAAACATTGTTAGTGAGAATCATTTCCAAAAACAAAGTGGTAAGATCCACTTTAGTATTCGAGAACTGGGAGTGAATACCTAAATAATCAGAAATGTATGACAGGCCTATTTCATTAGGGATGACTGTGAAAAGGCTGACCACATCAAGGGTTACCATTACAAATGGTTGGTCATCTCTTAAATTTTTTGTAAAGGAATACAGATCTAATAAAAACTGTTTGCTATCTTTAAGTATTCTTGTATTAGCATCAACCAAAGGTCTTAAAAGGTAGTCCGTATAAACTGAGAGAGGTTCCGTGACCCACCCTTGACCCGCTACTATAGGTCTCATGGGTGGGTCTGTAAGGGACTTATGTACTTTCGGAAGTCCCTGGACAATGGGTATAATAGGGTCTTTAACCTTAAAAAAATCATATAACTCTTTAGTAATGTCAGAGGACATCAAAAGATCATCTAGTGTATAATAGATGTTAAACACTTTATCAGCTACCATGTGTGTATCTATCTTCTGGTATGATTTATCATCATCTAGGAGGTGTTTCATCCTTAAGTTGTAGTCCGAAATGTCCATAAGGACAATTGGGCCACCTTTGTCCGCTGGTCTAATGGCCAGTGACCTATCGTTCTTAAGATCCTTCAGGGCTCTCCTTTGTGGATAGTTGAGGTTAAAATTATGATGGTTGGCCCTAAAATGATGGTAGTAATCATATACCTCATTATCCATAACATTACTGAACACCTCTAAGGTGGGATGTAACTGTGGGACATATGTACTATTCGCTCTAAATACTCTAGGTCCCGCCTCCTGTCTATCCTTACCAAAATCTAAGGTAAGCTGTACCTTCCGGGTAAACAACTTGGTGTCAATAATTGTATCAACTAAATCAGTCTGTTTAGTTGGAATAAAATTCAAACCCTTATTTAATACCTGTTCTTCATGGTTGGTCAAAACTCTGCTAGATAAATTCACAACTAGTGTGTGGGTTTCTCCCACATTTTCTTTAAGGTGGGTCCTTGTTGTTCCTCCATAGAGCCCTTTCTCTTTTGTCGGCCCCTGCTCCCTGACCTTCTTTTTCCCAAAAAATTGTCCTGTGCAATTGGGAAAGGGGTATGAGTTTTACTAGAAATAGTATTACTGTTACTATAATCTTTAGGTCTAACTACCTGGACATGGGTAGTATCTGTGGCACGGGTTGAATTGGTCTGTGAGTCTCCCACTATCTGTGGGGTCCTGATGTCAGTATCACCTCTATTTAAGGGTGAACCCATTCCTCTTACTAACAAAGGGTTGTTAACTTGTACAGAATTGGGACCATCATTGCCTACATTCACTTCCAAAGCATTCGGAAGTGCAGTTAAACTGGTCGTCATAGCTTCAGATGTATGTTCAATGTCGTCTTGTACAGGTTCAACTACCTTAGATGCTCTAATTACATTAGTCTTAGCATTATTAGGCCTACGCTCTGGCATATATATTTTATTACACACACATTGACTTCTTATTTTGAAGGTCTTTGACCTGTTGCTTTTTTGCATATTATAACAATAATAATTCATGTCAGTATGATAGGACTTTTTATTATGTTTTTAACATTACATAATTATATCTTTTGCTCTTGCTAGATATATGTATTTATGTTTATAGCTTAGGATGCTATTAATATTAATATACACATATGTTTTAGATATATATGTGATATATGTTGTTGCTTTAGACATAAGGAATGTTTACTGCTGAATATTTTGATGCATTGTGTACTCTAACTCATGGTGCTAATTAGATGTTGTAGTGAACAACCAATGAAATTCTAGGTAAGAGTTTTTAATTGCCTGCAAAGTAGTGAATTGTTGTCAGTCTGAAGAAGCCCATTGGCGAAAGCGCTCACTGTGTTCTCGTTTATTAAAAAAAAAAAAGCTTTGTTTTACTGGAGTATTGCTGCTTTTTCGTGGAGTTTGAATTGTGCATGAAGTTACCCAGCGTTCTATAGCCAGCTGGACAGCGTGTATGTACTGGGACTTTTGG